>NW_017670316.1:574226-656845 GCF_001879085.1 Nicotiana attenuata
ATGTATCGGGCTTAAAACAAGAATTACCCCGAGGCACCACACCTTGCATGAGCTCAAATCATTCCGAATCTTACACGTATGGCACCCCGTGCCCACGATAACAATTACCTTCGCACGCAAAGACCATGTGCTACCATGTACATTGCAACCGTAACAAATATCAGTTAAAACTGATCGAAAGTTATATTTAAACACCATAGAGTATAATAACAATTTTGAATAAAGGAAGGCATATAATGAAATAATGAGTTTATTTTAGAAATAAATTAAAGTAAAAGAAAATACAATTTATACCAAATAGAGTATCATATGGGTTTAGTTTAGAAGTCACTAAAAGTGAGTAAAAATGTCATTTTTAAACAAGGAAAAGGATCGCTTAAATTAACAAATTAAATATAGAATTTATTAAAAGAAAAACTTGATAACAATTTTAAGTAAGGTAACAATCAACAGGGAGTTGCGTATAATTTAAGAACCGAATTATAGTAAAAGGTCAATAACCATTTAAAATAATAAGGCACCAAGTGAGATAACGAGTTCTATCTTAAGAGACACATAGAATAAAGCATGTCAATAATTCCTTTATTCAAATCGCTATATTACCAACAACTTAACAGAATATGATATAATGACTCCACCCAATTAAATTCACATCGAAAATCAATTTACCAAGTTATAACGTAGGTACAGATTGGCATGTTAAAGCAATACAATAAATCACGTAGAATGTATGACTCTCACAAGAATTGACAATCTTTTCAGCACCAAGATAATAATAAATAACCGAACACCATCAAAATGTGGATGAATGATTGAAGTAAGAACAATAACCGTTCAAATCAATAAGTTGGCCTAACGTAGAATGTACAACAAGAATCACAACGGAGGTACCGCCTCGAAATCACATTTCACAAGTCATAATCACAATCTTTCCTTATATTACCGTGTCAGCCTTACATTTAGTATTGAAGATTATTTTTTTCCTTGAAATAGGTACACACGTTTTATCCCACCTTATCTCACCGCGTGGCTTCAAGTAGTTCCCCTACCAGCAACATGTGTATCAAGCCCATTTTATCTCACAGCATGTGTATCAACCCCCTATCATTATACCATCGCATGTGTATCAATATCATAACACAATCAGAACTCGCACCACAAGTGCTCATATGCCGCAACTTTTCAAAAATTGAACAATACCGATGTTTCCAGAACAAATAGCCCATGGCTTAACCACAATGTATTCAAGAATCTCAATAATAACAAAATGAATGAGAATTTCTCAACAAGGAAATATATCTCAACAATTAACATCTTCACCTCAATGTGATAATGACTTTTACAACTTCAACATCAATAACTCAACAAGAAGATATTCCACGAAACAACATCTTCAAGTAAATGTAATTCAACAATTAAAGAGATAACACGATAACAAGGAAAGTAACAACTTCTACTAAAATATAGCAGAGCAAGTATAACAAGTTCTAACAACGTCAAATAAAAACATGTAAGAGTAGATTAACACATGTAGGAGTAGATTAATAGTAAAAGATGGAATACGTTATGATAAATTCAATTAAAGGCATGGAAAGAGTCCAAAATCTAAACCAAACATGCACACAAGTGTAATAACATCATAAGAACTTGCTCACACGATTAAAACACCAAAATAATACATAGAACTACGAATCAAACATAAAAATATATGATATTTTCAAAGAAACTCAAGAATATGCAATTTTACAACCAGACGTCTGAAGCACGTCAAATCAAGTCTGTTTTGCACCGAATTTTGCAGGCAAGTCATAATACTGAAATGAACCTATACCAAGTTCCGAAACCAAAATCCGAACCCGGTAGAAACAAAATGAAGCTACCGTCAATCTTAGGAAATTCTTTTAGCCTTCAATTTACTAGTTCCAACAAATTAAGTTAAATCAAGTTAGGGACTTCCAAATTCAATTCCGGACATACGCCCATGTCCCAAATCACGATACGGGCCCACCGGGATGGTCAAAACACTGATCTGGGTCTATTTACATAAAACATTGATCATAATCAACTCAAATGAGTGTTAAGGCAGAATTTCACATTTTTATCAACTATTCACATAATAGAAGTGAAGGTTAAAACTGAAAATGACTTATCGGGTCATCACATTCTCGACCTCTAAAATAAACGTTCGTCCTCGAACGGACATAGAAAGGTACCTGAAGTGGTGAAAAGGTGTGGATATCTACTCTGCATGTTCGAGTCGGACTCCCATGTGTCTACCTCGATCGAATGTCCTATCTACCATACTCTAACTTAAGGATAACTCTTCAACTTCAACTTCGGACATTCCGGGCTATAATAGCCACCGGCTCCTCTTCATAAGTCAAATCTTTGACCAATTGGACTGAGCTGAAATCTAACACATGGGACGGATCATCGTGATACTTTTGGAGCATGGACACATGGAACACCAGATGGACTGCTGATAAACTAGGTGGCAATGCCAGTTTGTAGGCCACCTCACCCATTCTCTCATGAATCTCAAAGGGTCTGATATACCTAGGGCTCAACTTGCCCTTCTTTCCAAACCTCATCACACCTTTCATGGGTGAAACCCAGAGCAATACCCTCTCTGCAACCATAAATGCAACCTTGCAAACTCTACGATTGGCATAACTCTTCTGTCGAGACTGAGTTGTGAGAAGTCGATCCTGAATAATCTTGACCTTTATCAATGCATCATCAACCAAATCGGTACCCAACAATCGAGCCTTTCTCGGCTCAAACCAACCAACTGGCGAATGGCAACGCCTCCTATAAAATGCCTCATAGAGAGCAATTTGAATACTCGACTGGTAGTTGTTATTGTAGGCAAACTCCGCAAGCAGCAAGAGCTGATCCCAGGAACCTTCGAAATCCATAGCGCAAGTGCGAAACATATCCTCCAATATTTGAATAGTGCGATCGGACTGCCCGTCCGTGTAAGGGTGAAATACTATTGCATACGGTGAAATCGGTGGACCCAATTTCTCGTCATCAAGGCATCTCAGAAGATCATCTCGAAGTCTCGAGACTACAAGGATATGATCGCGTTTCCTCCCTCGGGGTTCGTCGACGCCCAACCTTGGGATAACATTGGCCGCGACCACAATAGATAAGGGGAGTTTCCAAGGTAGACGGCTAGGACTGATAGAGCCTGCCAGTCTACTCTAAACCCTAATCATGACATCAGCTAGCTGTCCCATTCCCACTTTTTTGTCATTAATGTATTTTGTACTATGTTGGGATTCCCCTCCTATATAAATGGGGTCTTTGACACTTTGTAAAGGCATGTTGCTTCAGTTATTCTACGCGAAATATACACCAACATTCTCTTTGCTCTCTAACATACTCTCTTGATATTATTTCTTTTATTTAATATCTCTCCATTTGTTCATCATTTATTGCTTACCATTGGCCATAAAGAGCCTTTGTTAATTATCTGATAACTGTTAGCCCTATCCTGACCACCTTCGATAGCCCACAGCCGAGCTCTGGAATCGACCAACTCGAGGCCCCGATTGTCAGCCCACCGGTATGATTATCACGCTATCCTCAACTCTTATTTCTTTTCTAAGTCTCACACACATAGCATCAACTGCTTAACAACTAGCATAAAAATAGATCACGTATTTTTATAGTCACATCAAAAAATGTAATTGTTATTACCATTTTCACGGTAAACAGTTTGGCGTCCACCATGGGGATAAAAATAATAGTGATTATTTTCTTGCTGGTTTTACTACATAACGCAAGTTATCTTTCACGCTTTTTCTTGTCCAAGATCTCCGATTTCAGGGTGAAATGTCTAACTCTGTGAATGGAAATGAAACCAATAATCTTGAGTGCCACGGAGAAAACGGTGTGGGTGTTCCGGGTGTTGGTGTGCCACCACGAAACCCTAGGAATACACCGCAACCGATCCTCGTGGATGCGGTCTCACGCGACGCCCAACAGGTCAACATCAGCTCACACACCAACATGAGTGTGCATCAAGGAGATCAACAAGAAGCTCAGAAGACCCCAACTGGGGAAGAACGAGAGGTTAGTGTTGATACCCAATTTTTCCCTATATTTTTTTTATATACGAAACACTTTCAAAATAATGTATATATGCATATATAAGCATGTCTAAATATTTTGGTATTTTTCCCAATTTTTTTTAAAGTTTTTTAGAATCAAGTTATTGTCCATTTTAGCAGTACAAAATCAGTGATTATTCCCAAAAAATATCAACTTTGGTGAATAATTTATTTTATTCCCACCTTTACACCTAAATATAGTTAAGGTGATTTCTGCACATTTTTATAAATTTGTTTGGTATTTTAAAAAAGCTAAATTGCATATAATTCAATTCTAGCCTATTTTAAGTACAATAGCACTTTAATTATAAAAATTGGTTCCAACATTTTTAAATTAATATTTACGTGTTATTAACTGACTCAGTACTTTTAATTTACTTTTAAAATCATTTTTACTATTTTTATAAAAAAGGGGGAAAACTGGCTATTTAACATTTAGCCTTATTTCTTTGCAATTACAGCCTATTTACATTTCAATTTTAGCCATCAAATTGACCCAATCCTAACCCCAATTGGACCGGCCCAATTTCAATTTTACCCAACCCCTTAACCCATTTGTTTAACCTGCCCGCATTTTCTTTCAATCCAGGCCGTTGATCATTTTGATCAACGGCCAGGATCTCCCCTGTCCATTTTAGTTCACCAACCCCACCCTAATCCCCCCATTTCGTTTAGTCTGCCGCCCTTGAATACTCTCCACTCCCAAAATTCTCTCGAAGGAACCCTAACCATCTCCGACCCTTTTCCATCGTACTTCCACCGGAATCCATGGCTTCTCAGGCCATGGATGGTCTGTACTCACCCCCATCCACCATTAGACCATAGGTGTTCGAAGCTTTGAGGTCTGACCTCGATGATTCTCTTTCAGACCTTCTTATATCTATGGTTCTATGGCCTCTCCGGCCATGCTCAGGCGTATTCAAGCATTAGGAGCCTATTTCCCACCTCATCCGACTCCAGATCGGAGTTTCTTCCAAGCCTTTCTCATTTCTAGGGTTTCTCCGAAATCCTAAGCTATTTGAGGTTTTTCTTTGTTTGTTTTCTTAGATTTGTGATATATTTGTGTTCTACTGGTTTTTTTAAGTGTTTTCCCCAATCTTTTCTTTCAAATTGTTTCTCTTCAATTTAGGGTTTCTGAAAGGTTTTCAAAATATCTTTCTGATTCTTTTCTTTATGTGTGTTTGTCTATATTATGCTCGTGTGTTTTCCTTCTCTACCACACATGTGTTGTTCTTCTATTTTCTTCCTACTATACACGATTCTTCTATATCTTTGTATTCTACCGTGCCTTTAGACTAGGCTCGCATGTTAATCTTTGTTATGTCTTCTATCTGTTCTTTGCTATATTTTCAGTATTTCTCTACTCTACGTGTTTCCTACTGTTTTCTTAAATTTTGTTTGTTTTACCTGACTTTGTTTGAGTTCTAAGCATGCTTCCTTTATTGTTTCTTATGTTTACATCACTTCTTCTCTCTGCTAAACTTGCTTAAATTCCGAAGCTTTTCTCAAACATGTTTTTTATGCTTTCAAACATGCTATCATGTTTGTTGGTCTCTTATGAGTCTCTAAAAGAGACCTCTGAGTCTGTTTCAATGGCCTGCCTTCTCATCTTTATGCCTGATTCGAGTGAAACCCCTAGAATTTGGGGGTTTCTTTGGCAAGTTCGATTTTGTCTTTAGACTGGGGTTCTACTTTGAAACCCTGAACTATCAGACTCATTCTGAGTCTATAAATTGGACCTGAACCTTTTTTATGATTGTTTCTATGATAGTCTTTTCTAATCAGCATGACAACTCCTTCTTGTTTGATATTTGTGTGCCTTATATATGAGAAATTCTTCTTTCAAAAAAGGTTTTGCCAATTATGATTGATTCCGAATTCCTTTTAGTAAGGTTTGATTGACTGTTATTGATTTTCCTTAAGTAAAACCCTTTCCTCTCTTTTCCTGACTTGGTTTATTCGAATAAAGCCTGCGATTTTGATTTTACTGACTGTTTGATTGATTCCCTTTCCTTAGTTTCACAAACCGCGTACCACTGGACTTTTTTTCTTATATAAACTCCTATGTATTACCCTCTTTGTGTTACTTTGGAAAAGGTTTCAGTCAAATTCTTTCCTTAACTGTCTTCTACCCGCTTGAAATCAGAATCCCTTAAGTAAAGGGAGACTTTATGTGATTGATTGTAAAATTATTTTCTTACCTTTTCTTACTTGCCTTCTGCACTATAAAAGGGGACTACCCTTCTGCACTTTCAGGGACACACAATTGAATACTCTTTAAGAAAACTTCGAATTTAATACTTTTACACACCTTCAGCTTACGCTACTCACCTCACACTCTCAATTTCAATACTTTCACATTCTCATCTGAGTTTCTTCTGGCTATTTCCTTGCAATTTGGGCTTTACTACTACTTTTCTCTCTTTATTTCCGAAACTGGTATGTCCTAATTTAGTTTCAGCCATCACACCAATGTGTTTATTTACAGCTTCTGCAACCCGGTTTACTTTACTGTCCATGCTCATTAATTAATCTGTATATTATTCTCTTTGCACCTGTTTTCTGCTGTGAATCCCTATACCCCTATTCCCTCTATGTGTTTGAGTTAAGGTGCATGTATGGCAGTATCTAAATTGCTGCTCATGTTTGGACCTAATCCTTAATGGATCCTAACTCCCAAACAGATGTGGCTAACAGGCTGGTCAGGGGTGTGCCAACACTCCTAATTGCTGGGTATGACCACCAGCCTGCCATGGCCTTCCCAGAATCCCCTCTATTGCACTTACACTCATTCCTAGTTCCTATGTTCTGCCCCCCTCCTATGAGCCTTACTTTGGGACCTTGAGTTCCCTCTGAACTTGGACATCTGAGGGCTGGCCCTTCCACACTGCACTTTAATTCAATTCTGCAATTTATTTGGGTGTAAGCACTGCCCGGAGTTCATGAAGCTCCTGGGAACTCTGACACACCCAAAAATGAGAAAAGCTTTGGAAATCAGATCTTTGGAGTTGGTTTATTTCATGTTTCAGACTTGGAGTCTAATTTAGGCTCTCCTTGGTTGTACTTTAATTTCTGATGTAATTTTACTTTCCTTTATTCATTCTGGGTTGTAATAATTTATAATAACTTATGGGGGTATATAGTGAAAAGGGGAGGGTCACTCATGTATGCATGTGGGCAGACATCATGTTCTTAGGTGTTTATTCCTGCAATCTCATCCTTCTTTTCATCTATGCATATCATATAGAAATCCTACTTATAGTTCTTCGCTTATGCATGTCATATAGAAATCCTGTCTATAGTTCTGGACTTATGCATTTCATATAGAAATCCTGCTTGTAGTTCTGCACTTATGCATGTCATATAGAAATCCTGTCTGTAGTTCCGCGCTTATGCATTTCATATAGAAATCCTGCTTATAGTTTTGCACTTATGCATATATAGATACCACGCCTTTGAGGTTCTGCACTCATATAGATGCCATGACTATAGGCTTCTACATTCTTGCATCGTATAGATAATCTGCCTATAGGATCTTTTAAATTCTGCATTTTGCATCTATCATTAGGCAAACGGTTTATAGGTTTAAAATAACAAAATCGCATTAAAGATACCATGCCTATAGGACTCTCGCGTTCCTATAAACATTTTAAAATCAATCACGCCTAGAAAGCATGTCTATAAGGGTAATCAACTGAATCTGAATCAAGCCTAAAATCAAAAATTTCGATACTCAACATCTGCAGAGTTGATGTTTGCTTTCATTAAAAATTAGTATACTTCGCATGCTAGATATCATGCCCATAGGTCTCACCTAGGCAAGCCATTAGGTAATTAATTAACTACACCAGTCTTTAATAATTACAACCAGCAGGCAGGCCTAATTTGGACTTCTTATCTGAAAATATGTGATAAATCAGCCACGCCTTAACGTTTAAGTTTAATTAAAGACCTAATCAGTATCTGAAAGACATGCTAAAACTATATGTTCTTTATGTTTTAAGGAGGTTTGTTTGAGCCTTGTTTGTTATGTGCTTCCCCATACTTGTCATATATGTTTTGAATGTCGCCTTAGACTTTTGTCCTTTTTAAACTCTAAAAGCCAATTTTCCCTCCCCTTTAGGACTAGTAGTCCCTAATACCTCCGGGGCTAATAGGATTGGAATGGGTAATCGCATGCAATAAGTAACGAGACCATTCCGCGATTTAATACCTTAATAGGGTGGGTAAGGGTAGACATGGATATGATGACCACGCGATAACACCACGTGTATAAATGGTTACCGGGTGTTGTATGGGGTGATCCGTGTTATTTATAAACTTAGGACCCCCCTCCCTCTTTACTTGTTTACTTCTTTTTTCCAGAATTTTAAAGCTGTTTAGTTTTCAGTTTCTTTAACTTCTTCTTTTACTTCAATCACTTGTACTTATTATGCGAAATCTCTCTTTTAATTGTCTGATTTTCAGTACTGTTTCTCCCCAAACTTACGCCTCTTTCACTTTTTTTTCGAATTACCTGCATCAGTTATTTGACCCCTTCTCCTTTACTTGTGTATCTTTCTTTAATTATAAAACTACCTTCTTCCAAATTTCAGCACTCTTTAAACCTCTTGTACTTCTTTTATTTTCAACCGTTATGTGAAAGTTACCTAGTATTTACAATGCTTGCTTGATTACTTGTTGTTTGTTGTTAAAGTCACAATTGTAGCATGGCCGGGAACCACACTAGTGGATCTTGAGGGGTGCCTAACACCTTCCCCTCTAGATAATTTCATGCCCTTACGTAACCTCTTGTTTTCTAAATCAAATTTATTTTTAGTGTCCTAATGCACTTAATCATTAGGTGGCGACTCTTCTGAATTGCAAACCCAATTCCTAAAAGGAAAAGAGCTGTCCGCCCAAATGTCATAAACCCGATTTCGCGAGAAAAAGGGGGCATCGACAGCATTGCGACTCTGTTGGGGACTTCATTAAGGCTTTTACCATTTCATGCTATTTGTGACTTTATGCTTCTTTACATGTCTTTACTTGCTTAAATGCCTTTAAATATCTATTCTTTCTTCTACTACAAAACTGACTTGGCTCTTCGTTTATTTTCTTTAATGTTTTCCTTTATCGCTTTCCTTCAATGCTATTGTAAATTATGAGAAACTGTTGTAATTATTACTTTATGAACGTGGAAATACATGACAACTTGTTAGTTATTGTAATTGCATTTTTCAGCATCATATTCCACTTGTGCCAAACAAAATACCATAGCAATGCTTATAATGTGTGGTTGCGCCCTTCCAATATTATCACCCGCTAAATTTGGCAAAGGCATATTTGCGGTAAAATTAGTCGATTAGCGGTGCCATCGACAGTTCCGCGCCTTTCCCTCTTGAGTTGTCCGCTCAAGGGTACCAGTCTAAAACCCCATTGAAACCATTTGTCTTTGAATTATGCATGCATCATGGTCAAACCTAGCTGAGTCAGTTATGTTGTCTGCATAATGACTTTTTAAGATAGCCTTGTCCAAAGTCCACTGGGTTTCTCTGAAACCCAAACAGACACTACCACGTTCTGTGCATTCGTTTGGAGAACTAAATGCTTCTTATGCTAATTATTAATATTAATAATCGAGTCTGGTGGGGGAAAAGGGTCTACCACATTTGTCTTGCAGAAATGAGGCACGGAGTCCCCAAATTCGGCATGGTCACCAACATCCACCCCAAATTGCTGAATTGGTGGCGAGATCTTCATTCCAGCGATCAAGCCCTTGTCAGGAAGCATCTATGGAACCTGCCTTCTCTCCTAGAAATTCAACCTAACAACAATATCATAGAAGCTGCAACTTTGTTTTGGGATTGTGATAGGTCGGTATTTCGCTTTGGAGACATTGAGATGACACCCTTGCTTGAGGAAATAGGAGGACTAGCTGGGATACCGTGGGAAACTCCGGGTTTGCTAATGCCGGAAAATCGCAAGGGTAGGGGTTTTCTCAACATGATGGTTCTAAAGAAGAATCCCGACTTGATATGTTTGAAGGAGTCATACATTCCCTTTGACTATTTGTATGAAAGGTACGGTCACAGCAAATCTTACCGTACTTATCCGGACGAGTTCGCCCTCACATCATTGGGGCATATCCGTCGAAGGGTCTTTGTCGTCATGTTCTGTTTCTTGGGGATGATAGTGTTTCCAATGAAGAAAACAAGAATCCATACCAGGCTAGCCATGGTCACCAAAACCTTGATGGAAGGAATTAATGGGAAGCCGTTCAGCCTTGTGCCAATGATAGTTGTAGAAATATACCGAGCCCTAGAAAGATGTCAACAGGGAGCCAAGTATTTCGAGGGTTGTAATTTGCTACTCCAACTATGGCTCATGGAACACCTCCAAAGGGGTGAGTACCGACAGGAAATCCATCGTAGAGACTGGGACGATCATATCGCCTTTCATCACCCGAAGCGAATGAATTACATGCCCAACATGTTCGCGCAACCAGAGAATGCTAGAGAATGGGTCGAACTCTTTGACAATCTAGCTGAGGATCGAGTGCAATGGATGTTCGAGTGGTTCCCTACTAAAGAATTCATCATCCGATCTAGGGATGTGCCATTCTTGATACTGATCGGTTTGGGAGGAACCTACCCTTATGTCCCTATCCGGGTTATGAGACAAGCTGGTAGGAAGAAGGCTATACCAAGGGTCGACAAGATGAGTCACTTCCGAGCCGACTTCCAGGATGACGATAGTCCATACAGGTGCCAGGCTCAGCATATGTGGCATTACAAAATTGTCTTAGGAAAAGACACCATCGAACCAGATCGCTACCATGCTGGTTGTACCCCACACTATTTAGGCTGGCTGGAGGACAATCACAACGATTTGGGTCCACCAGGGTTTGTTCGAGGTCACAGGATCATCGATGAATAGGCTGAAGCATAGGTAAAGTACAACCAACTGAGCAAGAGGATGCGGGAATGTGAAAATGAGCACCGTGAAATACAAGAAGCCAATCAAAAACTAATTGGAGAATGGAAGGATATGGCTGTCAGCGCCAACAAACGACTGATCTGTTTGGAGCGGGGCATAGTGGAACTGGAAAAGAAGTTTCTGAAGAGGGTCAAAGATTGCCGAGTTGCTGAAGGAAATGAAGGTGGACATCTGGCCAGGGCTACTTGCTGCTAGGACTAGCGAGCTGGGAGAGCTGTACGAGGGAGCTAACGCTGCCGAATCTGGGGAAGGTCCTTCTGGGACCAAATAGATAGGAGTTTTTATTCTCCTTTGAAAATGTAATAAGGCATATGGCCACTAGTAACATTTTTATTTCATGTTATTTAGTATCGTTTTGGGATTCGTCTTATTTTCTTATCAATAAAATGAGGCATTTAGCATTCTATGTTCTCCAAATTTACTTGTCGCTAGGCCTACCTCGGGCACAACGAGGTCCCCAAAATTAGGACACGCTTTATATTTCCTGCACTACGTTTTAAATATTGCAGCATTTTTTCTTATAATCCTTACTAACTTATCACCTTTTGTTTTACTTTTGTTTATTCCCCTCCCCAAAGGTAGCATATTTTACAAGATCCAGGGGCCCTCCACCTACTCCTCCTCCCAGTCCCGTCAGGCACAAAGGCAAAAGAAGAATGGAAGATTTAAACAACTCAGCTGAACGGGTAGAGGTCACTCGTAGTGCCATGGTCCCCAAGGAAAATGCCTCTCAAATAGAACAAAAGTTACTGAAATTCCAAGAAGAGCTTGATCAAGTCTGGAATTTGGCAAGTCTGTCATTTTCCCTTACCGCCCCAGAAGTTACTCAGAATCCCATACCTCCACAAAATGTCCCGAACCATCCCGCTCCTCACCACCACTGCAATACTTGCCACACCCCCAACAACAATCTGCTGCTCATCCCGGAACCATTGAACTCCACAAATGACCACTGCCACAACCAACACAACACCCCCATCTATGTGGAAATTGTGCCGCATCCTACTCAACCCATCTTAAGCACACCCGAGTTCGATAATAAAGACTCGCTCATCAGAAATTTGGCTGAAGAACTTAGGAAGCTGACCACCAGGATCCAAGGCGTTGAAGGTAGTAAAGGAATTGATGGGATAAACTATGAAGATTTATGCATACAGCTCGATGTCGAACTGCCCGAGGGGTACAAACCTCCCAAGTTCGAAATGTTTGATGGTACAGGGGATCCCAGGGCTCACTTGAGGACATACTGCGACAAGCTGGTCGGAGTAGGGAAAGATGAGAAGATCCGCATGAACCTTTTCGTGAGGAGCCTTAAAGGAGATGCTCTATCTTGGTGCATTAGCCAAGACCCAAAGAAGTTGTCAAACTGGGTCAGTATGGCATCCGACTTTATGGATAGGTTCAGGTTCAACATGGAAAATGCACCAAATGTGTTTTACATTCAGAATTTAAAGAAGAAGCCCACAGAAACATTCCGCGAGTATGCCACTCGTTGGAGATCAGAGGCTGCTAAGGTTCGACCTGCTTTGGGGGAAGAACAGATGAACAAATTTTTCGTCCGGGCTCAGGATCCGCAATTCTATGAAAGACTGATGCTGATCGAGAACCATAAATTTTCTGACATCATCAAGCTAGGAGAAAGGATTGAAGAAGGTATCAAGAGTGGTATGGTTACTAATTTTGAAGCTTTGCAAGCCACCAACAAGGCTCTGCAGTCCGGTGGTACATCCAAGAAGAGGGACGTAAGTGCCGTAATGGTTGCACAGAGAACCAAATCACCTGTCAAATACCAAACCTACCCGATATCTTCACTTACATATCAACCCACTCCAAATTTCCAGACACCCGCACCTTCCTACCAAACTCCACCACCTACCTATCAATCGCCTCCACCTTCTACATACCAACCTGTTTCACCCCGATATTCGCAACCCGCACACGTCTACCAAGCTTACAACACTCAACCATCCCACTATCAATCACCTCCCACTCGCCAAAACTTTCCTAGACCTTAACCAAATTTCGGCCGCAGACCTCCCAAACAGTATACCGCCATTGCCGAACAAATCGACCAGCTGTATGAAAGACTCAAAGCTGCTAGTTATGTCACCCCTATCCCTGCCATAACCCCTGAAAACCCTTCACAATGGGTCAACCCCAAATAAAACATGTGCATACCATTCTGGCATGAAGGGGCAAACCATTAATGAGTGCCGCTCCCTGAAGGACAAGATCCAGGCTTTGATTGACAACAACATTATCGTGGCAAAGGAGCCTGCTCCGAATGTCCACAACAACCCTCTACCAGACCACAAGGGCAGAGTTGTTCATATGAATGAAATAGAGGATGATTGGGATCCCAAAGGATCAATCGGTTTAATCACAGAAGGTGACGATCCAAAGTAACCAACAGTCACCCTTAATCCGATTGTAATTCAAATTCAGCCTTCTAGGGACGCCAAGGTAAGCATGTTTATGCCACTCGAGTTTGAAGCACCACCCTCTGCAAAGATGCCAGCGCCGATTGAAGTTCAGTTTAGGTCACCAGCAAACACACCTACACCCTTTGAAGTTGCAGTCTTACCACCTGAGAAGCTTGCTCCGTTCGGAGTAAAAATAGCCATGCCAATTCCAGTGGCAATGTCAGCCATAACACCGCTCCATATGAAGGCCATACCATGGGACTACACAGCCGAGGCTGGAAGAAAGGGGAAGGTCAAGTTCGGGGAAACCATTGCACCACAGGGGAAACCATTACGGCTGAGTCAAGTAAGCAGACCTATGGTCGACAAGCCATCATTGAAACCGGGCCCGATGATCTCTGGAGAAAGAAACATGCCAAGGAATACTCGGTCATTGACCACCTGAACAAAACACCGGCCCAGATCTCTATCCTGGCTTTTCTATAGAGTTCCGATGCACAGAAAATGCCTTGTTAAAGGTGCTGAGTGAGGCATATGTACCAAGCAACATCACTGGAGGAGAAATGGAAAACATGTTAGGTCAAGTGTTGGAGAGTCACAAAATCACCTTCCACGAGGATGAGCTACCACCAGAAGGATTGAGTCACAACAAGGCATTGCACATCACTGTGCAGTGTGAAGATTATTTTATTAACAGGATCCTGGTCGATGGGGGGTCTAGTCTCAATATTTGTCCGTTGGTAACGCTCAGGACATTAGGAAAAGGGCTGCATGAAATCAAGGATGGGGCCATCAACGTTAACGCTTTCGACGGTTCTCAAAGGTCCACTATTGGGGAAATTAGCTTACGGTTGCAAATGGGTCCTACCTGATTTGATGTTGATTTTCAAGTGATAGACGTGTCGGCATCTTACAATCTACTGTTAGGATGACCATGGATTCATGCCGTCGGGGCTGTGGCATCAACACTACATCAGGCAGTGAAATTTGAGTGGAATCACCAGGAGGTGATCATTCATGGTGACAGTAGTAATCCCATATATAGTCGCCAGACCATTCCAGCAATTGGAGGAAGAAGAAGAATAGGTGGGGAAACTTACCACCACATCAAGCGAGTCAACACCGTCGATAAACACAAATGGTGGGACAACAAAATTGAAAGCATACTGAATTGGAGCGGGTATGAACCTGGCAATGGACTTGGCAAGAATCTCCAAGGAATCGCTAAGCCCATCAAGCTCAAGAAGCATGGCACCACCTTCGGATTGGGATATGAGTATACCTGGAAAGAATTCAAGGAATGGTCGCCACCCTGGCGCGGTCCTTACTATCCAATGGAGCAGCCGATACCCCGTTTGGAGCAGACTTTTCAACCAGCCAAAGTCATCTATGGGTCAGAAGAAGAGGAAGCATTAGCAGCAATGAGGAACTTGTTCTTGGAAGATGATGATATGGACTGCTGTGTCATTTTTGAGGAGGAGAGGGAGGAAGGCCCTTCCACACAGGCTGTGAACAGAGGAGCATGCCTCGACAACTGGACCGTCAGAACCACCAGAGCCCGGCATGCCTCGGGGTAGCAAGGCTGAACAAAGCGCCACACGCTATTTTTTTACTAGTTTATTTTCCTTTCGCATTTTTATTTCTCGCAAGAAAGAGCTCCAATGTTCAAAACATTTATGGAATTTATTAGAGTATTTCAGTTTTCTTATAAATCTTACTCTTATTATTTTTCTCTCATACATTATTGCTATTACTTATCTTGATGAACCAATGACTGTGACATGCAACGAGACAACGCAACAAATGGACATAGATTCAGAGGAAGATGATATACCGGAAGAGATTGTTAAGGAAGTCGAGAATTTTGAGAATAGACCTAAGTCCAACTTGGACCAGACTGAGATTGTTAACCTGGGAGATGCAGGAAACATCAAAGAAACACGAATCAACGTTCACTTGTCACCGTCAGAGAAGAAAGAATATACAGAGTTTCTAAGAGAGTATGAAGAAATATTTGCCTGGTCATACGACGACATGACTGGTCTAAGCACATCCATTGTGGCTCACAAATTGCCGACTGATCCGACCTGTCCACCAGTGAAGCAGAAGCTCAGAAAGTTCGAACATGACATGAGTTCGAAAATCAAGGAAGAAGTCACTAAGCAGGTCAAAGCTAAGGTTCTCAGGGTAGTAGAGTATCTGACATGGTTAGCCTATATTGTGCCAGTACCGAAGAAGGATGGGAAGGTCAGAGTCTGTGTCGACTACTGGGATCTCAACCGGGCCTGTCCAAAAGACGACTTCCCCTTGCCGAATATACACATCTTGATTGACAACTGCGCCAAGCATGAGCTGTAGTCATTCATTGATTGTTTTCTGGATACCACCAGATATGGATGGATGAAGAAGATGCTGAGAAAACGGCTTTCATTACGCCTTGGGGAATGTACTACTACAAGATGATGTCGTTTGGGTTAAAGAATGCAGGGGCCACCTATATGAGGGCCATGACCACCATTTTCTATGACATGATACACAAGGATATCGAAGTGTATGTAGACGACGTCATCATTAAGTGCAAGAAAGCCACTAATCACATGGAAGATTTAAGGAAATTCTTCAATAGACTGTGAAGGTACAACCTGAAATTGAACCCCGCAAAATGTGCGTTCGGGGTTCCAGCTGGAAAATTGCTTGGGTTCATTGTGAGTCGCTGAGGGATAGGATTGGATCCATCAAAGGTCAAAGCTATACAAGAATTAACACCACCAAAGAACAAGAAAGAAGTAATGAGTTTCTTGGGGAGACTTAACTACATCAACCAGTTCATAGCACAATCTACTGTCATCTGTGAGCCAATCTTTAAGATGCTGAAGAAAGACGCCGCTACCAAATGGACCGACGACTGCCAGAAAGCCTTCGACAGAATCAAGGAGTACTTGTCAACACCACCAGTTCTAGTTCTGCCCGAGCCAGGTAGACCCCTGTTACTCTACCTTGCGGTACTAGATGGAGCGTTTGGTTGTGTTCTGGGGAAGCATGATAAAACGGGGAGAAAAGAGCAAGCCATCTATTATCTCAGCAAGAAGTTTGCCCCATACGAGGCCCGGTATTCTTTGTTGGAACGCACCTATTGTGCTTTGACTTGGGTAGCTCAAAAGTTGAGGCACTATTTCTGTGCTTACACCACGTACCTCATCTCAAGAATGGATTCGCTGAAGTACATCTTTCAAAAGCCAATGCCTACTGGCAAGCTAGCCAAGTGGAAAATCCTGCTGAGTGAATTCGACATTGTCTACGTAACTCAGAAAGCAATCAAAGGTCAGACACTTGCAGACCATCTTGCCGAGAATCCCGTGGACGGAGATACGAACCCCTAAAGACGTATTTTCCTGATGAAGAGGTATCATTTGTAGGAGAAGACATTGTAGAATTCTATGATGGTTGGAGGATGTTTTTCGATGGAGCAGCAAATTTTAAAGGAGTTGGCATGGGGGCAGTCCTAGTATCTGAAACCGGGCAGCATTATCCGGTGTCCGCCAAGATCAGGTTCCCCTGCACCAACAATATGGCCGAGTACGAAGCTTGCATCTTAGGGCTCAAGATGGCCATTGACATGAACGTCCAAGAGTTGCTAGTGATTGGAGATTCGAATTTGCTTATACATCAAGTCCGAGAAGAATGGGCAGCTAAGAACTCCAAGATACTCCCGTATTTTCATCATGTACAGGAGTTGAGGAAGAGGTTCACAAAGACAGAATTCCGGCATGTTCCCAGAGTCCAGAATGAGTTTGCTGACGCATTGGCTACCCTATCATCTATGATTCAGCATCCAGATAAGAACTTCGTAGACCCTATTCTAGTAAAGGTTCATGATTAGCCAGCTTACTGTGCTCATGTCGAGGAAGAAGTAGACGGAAAGCCTTGGTTTCACGACATCAAGGAGTATTTAGCCAAAGGAGAATATCCAGAGCTTGCAAATGCTACTCAGAAGCGCACATATCGAAGATTGTCCAATAACTTCTTTTGCAGCGGGGGAATCCTATAAAGGAGGACTCCGAATTTGGGTTTGCTAAGGTGTGTTGATGCAAAGAAAGCATCTAAACTGCTAGAAGAAATTCATGCCGGGACCTGCGGTCCACATATGAAGCGGTTTCGTCTTAGCCAAGAAGATACTCCGGGCAGCTGATTTTTGGATGACTATGGAGACGGACTGCATCCAGTATGTTCGAAAGTGCCACCGCTTTCAGATCCATGCAGACGTGATAAAAGTGCCTCCAAATGAGCTTAATGCAACAAGCTCGCCCTAGCCGTTCGCCGAATGGGGAATGGATGTTATTGGACCAATCGAACCTGCCGCATCAAATGGGCACAGGTTTATCCTAGTAGCAATTGATTATTTCACCAAATGGGTTGAAGTTGCATCGTACAGAGCAGTGACTAAGAATGTCGTGGCAGACTTCGTCCGTGACCGTATTGTTTGTCAATTCGGGATTCCAGAATCAATCATTACCGACAATGGCTCCAACCTCAACAGTGATTTGATGAAATCTATGTGTGAAACCTGCAAGATCAAACACAAGAATTGCACAGCTTACAGGCCTCAACTGAACGGAGCGGTAGAAGCCGCCAATAAGAACATCAAGAAGATACTGAGGAAGATGGTAGAAAAACATAAGCAGTGGCATGAGAAGCTATCATTTGCTTTGTTGGGGTATCGCACCACAGTCCGCACATCGACTAGTGCAACTCCTCATATGTTGGTTTATGGTACAGAGGCAGTCATTCCCGCCGAGGTAGAAATTCCCTCCCTAAGGATCATACAGGAAGCAGAGCTCGATGATGCAGAATGGGTAAAAAGTCGTTACGAGCAGTTGGCTCCTATAGATGGAAAGAGAATGAATGCAGTTTGCCATGGTCAACTTTATCAGAACAGAAGGACCAGAGCCTTCAACAAGAGAGTTAGACCAAGACGATTCACACCAGGGCAGCTGGTGTTAAAGAAGATTTTACCACATCAAGATCAAGCCAAAGGGAAGTTCTCTCCCAATTGGCAGGGTCCATACATGGTTCATCGGGTCGTGACAGGAGGAGCCCTCATACTTGCAGAAATGGACGGAGAAGTTTGGCCAAAGCCAATCAATGCAGATGCAGTCAAGCGATACTATGTGTAACCGTTTATGATTTCCTTATGTAATTTGAACTACGTCTATCCTGATTCCCATTTAAGAGGGGATACGTAGGCAGCCTTATGGGTTCGGTCACAATTCAATAAAAATTTTCATTTCCCCCGCAATTGGAAACTGGGGCAGAATTTTTAAGAGGACCCTCAAAATTCCGCAGTAGGAGAGGTTGCAATGTCCCGAACCACGTCACAGTCGTCGGTTCATCTAATAACTATTTCTTAAATATATATGTATGTCATATCTTTGACAAACTCATGTATGTTTATTGTCGGAATTTCTTTGTTTAGCAATGCTACCCCAAGGATACCCACAGTATCACCAAATCAGAGCCAAACAATCAAGCAAAGGCAGCGGGGTCACGAACTAACCATTCCCTTTACAAAACTCACGATTTTTCTTTGGATGCAGGCACCCAAGTCACAAGCTTATATATTACGCACTCCTACTGCTCAGGAATACGACTCTCGAAATTATCGCTATCCGCATACGATATCCCCAGTAGCTACAATATCACAATCAGCAACAACCTATCAGCCATCAGCTAAGAAATATTTTACTTTCATCTTTAGCATAAGGCTACTATTCTGCCTTCCGAGGTCAAGCGCTACCTCCATTTGCATTTCCCCAATTGCATAAGGCTACTGTTCTACCTTCCGAGGTCAAGCTCTACCTCAATTTGCATTTCCCGCATTGCATAAGGCTACTGTTCTGCCTTCCGTGGTTAAGCTCTACCTCCATTTGCATTTCTCGCATTGCATAAGGCTACTATTCTGCCTTTCGAGACTAAGCCCTGTCTCCACTTGCATTTCCTGCATTGCATAAGGCTACAATTCTGCCTTCCGAGACTAAGCTCCGTCTCCATCTGCATAGCTGAAACATCGCCACTTCATTTAAATCCTGTATCGGCTGAAAGGTCACCATTTTATTTACATTTTTTCGCATGGCTGAAATATCGCCAGTTCATTTAAATCCTACATCGGCTGAAAGATCGCCATTTTATTTACATTTTTTGCATGGCTGAAATATCGCCACTTCATTTAAATCCTGCATCGGCTGAAAGATCGCCATTTTATTTACATTTTTTCGCATGGCTGAAATATCACCACTTTATTTAAAATCCTGCATCGGTCGAAAGATCACCATTTTATTTACATTTTTCATGTTGCCACTCCATTTGAATCTTGCATCGGCTGAAAGATCGCGACCTTCTGCTTTCCATGGGCTGAAAAATCACCAAATTGTCCAAAGGCGTCATTGTTCGGAGGCACCATTTTCATAGCCCGAGAATGGCATGCCATGGCCTGAGGACCCCTTTTATCTTTTGCATATCATTATTCAAAGGCATCATTGTTCGGATACATCATTCTCATAGCCCGAGAACAACATTTCATAGCATGCGAGTCCTTTATTATATGCTTCATGCCCCAGGACATCATGGTCCGAGGACGTCATCCTAACCGTCCAAAGACAGCATTCATGGTCCAACGAGAACTTGCACCACGTTTAAATTTATGCACAATATATGTGCTCGTATTGTTTATTTGCAGGTAAACCAGCGAGCAACGGCCATCCCAGCAGGAGCGATCTCGCTCCGGTTCCCGCAGCCCTACTAAACTCATAACCACCACCCCAACCCGAATATCTCGTTCGTTCTTGAAAAATCTCCATCGGCATGTTCCGCTGACGGATCCGGAACTACATACGGCCTGATTCGTGTAAGACCAAAGATATGTAGGAAGCTCAGGAACCAGAGCACGGTCAATCGCTACAAACCATTCCGTTCGGTCATAATTGGCCATTATATCTTTACCCGATAACTCTTCCATCCTTCCCGGGTAAAGATGGGTAGCTGTTGATGCCCAATTTTTCCCTATATTTTTTTATATACGAAGCACTTTCAAAATAACGTATATATGCATATATAAGTATGCCTAAAAATTTTGGTATTTTTCCCAATTTTTTTAAGATTTTTAGAATCAAGTTATTGTCCATTTTAGCAGTACAAAATTAGTGATTATTCCCAAAAAATATCAACTTTGGTGAATAATTTATTTTATTCCCACCTTTATACCAAAATATAGTTAAGGTGATTTCTGCACATTTTTACAATTTTATTTGGTATTTTAAAAATTTAAATTGCATATAATTGCAATTCTAGCCTATTTTAAGTTCAATAGCATTTTAATTATAAAAATTGGTTCCAGCATTTTTAAATTAATATTTATGTGTTATTAAGTGACTTAGTACTATTAATTTGCTTTTAAAATCATTTTTACTATTTTTATAAAAAAAAGGGAAAACTGGCTATTTAACATTTAGCCTCATTTCTTTGCAATTACAGCCTATTTTACATTTCAATTATAGCCCTAAAATTGACCCAATCCTAACCCCAATTGGACCGGCCCAATTCCAATTTTACCCAACCCCTTAACCCATTCGTTTAACCCGCCTGGATTTTCTTTCAATCCAGGCCGTTGATCATTTTGATCAACGGCCAGGATCACCCCTTTCCATTTTAATTCACCAACCCCACGCTAATCACCCCATTTCATTTAGTCCGTCGCCCTTGAATACTCTCCACTCCCAAAATTCTCTCGAAGGAACCCTAACCGTCTCTGACCCTTTTCCACCGTAATCCATTCTCAGGCCATGGATGGTCCGTACCTACCCCCCTCCACCATTAGACCGTGGGTGTTCGAAGCTTTGAGGTCTGACCTCGATGATTCTCTTTCAGACCTTCTTAGATCTATGGTTCTATTGCCTCTCTGGCCATGCTCAGGCGTATTCAAGCATTAGGAGCCTATTTCCCACCTCATCCGACTCCAGATCGGAGTTTCTTCCAAGCCTTTCTCATTTCTAGGGTTTCTCCGAAATCCTAAGCTATTCGAGGTTTTTCTTTGTTTGTTTTCTTAGATGTGTCATATATTTGTGTTCTATTGGATTTTTTAAGTGTTTTCCCCATTCTTTTCTTTCAAAATTGTTTCTCTTCGATTTAGGGTTTCTGAAAGGTTTTCAAAATATCTTTCTGATTCTTTTCTTTATGTGTTTTTGTCTATATTATGCTCGTGTGTTTTCCTTCTCTACCACGCATGTGTTGTTCTTCTGTTTTCTTCCTACTATACACGATTCTTCTATATCTTTGTATTCTACTGTGCCTTTAGACTAGGCTCGCATGTTAATCTTTGTTATGTTCTTCTATCTTTTATTTGCTATATTTTCAGTATTTTTCTACTGTACGTGTTTCCTACTGAGTTCTTAAATTTTGTTTGCTTTACCTGACTTTGTTTGAGTTCTAAGCATGCTTCCTTTATTATTTCTTAAGTTTACATCACTTCTTCTTTCTGCTGAACTTGCTTAAATTTCGAAGCTTTTCTCAAACATGTTCTTTATGCTTTCAAACCTGCTATCATGTTTGTTGGTCTCTTATGAGTCTCTGAAAGAGATCTCTGAGTCTGTTTCAATGGCTTGCCTTCTCATCTCTGTGCCTGATTCAAGTGAAAACCCTAGAATTTGGGGGTTTCTTTGGCAAGTTCGATTTTGTGCTTAGACTGGGGTCCTACTTTGAAACCCTGAACTCTAAAACTCATTCTGAGTCTATAAATTGGACCTGAACCTTTTTTATGACTGTTTCCAGGATAGTCTTTTCTAATCAGCATGACAACTCCTTCTTGTTTGATATTTGTGTGCCTTATATATGAGAAATTCATCTTTCAGAAAAGGTTTTGCCAATTATGATTGATTCCGAATTCCTTTTAGTAAGGTTTGATTGACTGTTATTGATTTTCCTTAAGTAAAACCCTTTCCTCTCTTTTCCTAACTTGGTTCATTCGAAGAAAGCCTGCGATTTTGATTTTACTGACTGTTTGATTGATTTTCACAAACCGTGTACCAGTGGACTTTTTTCCTTAAATAAACTCCTATATATTTACCCTCTTTGTGTTACCTTAGAAAAGGTTTCAGTCAAATTCTTTCCTTAACTGTCGTTTACCCGTTTGAAATCAAAATCCCTTAACTAAAGGGAGACTTTATGTGATTGATTGTAAAACTATTTTCTTACCTTTTCTTACTTGCCTTCTGCACTATAAAAGGGGACTACCCTTCTGCACTTTCAGGGACACACGATTGAATACTCTTTAAGACAACTTCGAATTCAATACTTTTACACACCTTCAGCTTACGCTACTCACGTCACACTCTCAATTTCAATACTTTCACATTCTCATCTGAGTTTCTTCTGGCTGTTTGCTTGCAATTTGGGCTTTACTACTACTTTTTCTCAGCTTATTTCTGAAACTGGTTTGTCCTAATTTAGTTTCAGCCATCACACCAATGTGTTTATTTACAGCTTTTGCAATCCTGTTTACTTTACTCTCCATGCTCATTGATTGATCTGTATATTATTCTCTTTGCACCTATTTTCTGTTGTGAATCCTTATACCCCTATTCCCTCTATGTGTTCGAGTTAAGTTTCAGGCATGGCAGTATCCAAATTGCTGCTCATGTTTGGACCTGGTCCATTATGGATCCTAACTCCCAAACAAATGTGGCTAACAGGCTGGTCAGGGGTGTGCCAGCACTCCTAATTGCTGGGTATGACCACCAGCCTGCCATGGCCTTCCCAGAATCCCCTCTATTGCACTTACTCTCATTCCTAGTTTCTATGTTCTGCCCCCCTCCTATGATCCTTGCTTTGGGACCTTGAGTTCCCTCCGAACTTGGACATCTGAGGGCTGGCCCTTCCACACTGCACTTTCATCTATGAATATCATATAGAAATCTTGCTTATAGTTCTTCACTTATGCATGTCATATAGAAATCCTATCTATAGTTCTGCACTTATGCATTTCATATAGAAATCCTGCTTATAGTTCTGCACTTATGCAAGCCATATTGAAATCTTGTCTATAGTTCTGCACTTATGCATTTCATATAGAAATCCAGCTTATAGTTTTGCACTTATGCACATATAGGTACCATGCCTTTGAGGTTCTGCACTCATATAGATACCATGACTATATGCTTCTGCATTCTTGCATCGTATAGATAATCTACCTATAGGATCTTTTAAACTCTGCATTATGCATCTGTCGTTAGGCAAACGGTTGATAGGTTTAAAAAAACAAAATCGCATTATAAATACCATGCCTATAGGACTCTCGCGTTCCTATAAACGTTTTAAAATCAATCACGCCTAGAAAGCATGTCTATAATGGTAATCAACTGAATATGAATCAAGCCTAAAATCAACAATTTCGATACTCAACATCTGCAGAGTTTATGTTTGCTTTCTTTAAAAATCAGTATACTTCGCATTGCTAGATATCATGCCCATAGGTCTCACCTAGGCAAGCCATTAGGTAATTAATTAACTACACCAGTCTTTAATAATTACAACCAGCAGGCAAGCCTAATTTGGACTTCTTATTTGAAAATATGTGATAAATCAGCCACGCCTTAACGTTTAAGTTTAATTAAAGACCTAATCAGTATCTGAAAGACATGCTAAAACAATATGTTCTTTATGTTTTAAGGAGGTTTGTTTGAGCCTTGTTTGTTATGTGCTTCCCCATATTTGTCATGTATGTTTTGAATGTCGCCTTAGACTTTTGTCCTTTTTAAACTCTAAAAGCCAATTTTCCCTCCCCTTTAGGACTAGTAGTCCCTAATACCTCCGGGGCTGATAGGATTGGGACGGGTAATAGCATGCAATAAGTAACGAGACCATTCCGCGATTTAATACCTTAACAGGGTGGGTTTGGGTAGACATGTATATGATGACCACGCGATAACACCACGTGTATAAATGGTTACCGGGTGTTGTGTGGGGTCATCCGTGTTATTTATAAACCTAGGACCCCCCTCCCTCTTTACTTGTTTACTTCCTTTTTCCAGAATTTTAAAGCTGTTTAGTTTTAAGTTTCTTTAACTTCTTCTTTTACTTCAATCACTTGTACTTATTATGCAAAATCTCTCTCTTAATTGTCTGATTTTCATTACTGTTTCTCCTGAAACTTCCGCCTCTTTCACTTTTTTTCGAATTACTTGCATCAGTTATTTGACCCATTCTCCTTTACTTGTGTATCTTTCATTTTATAAAACTACCTTCTTCCAAATTTCAGCACTCTTTTAACCTCTTGTACTTCTTTTATTTGCAACCGTTATGTGAAAGTTACCTAGTATTTACTATGCTTGCTTGATTACTTCTTGTTTGTATTTAAAGTCACAATTGTAGCATGGCCGGGAACCACACTAGTGGATCTTGAGGGGTGCCTAACACCTTCCCCTCGAGATAATTTCAAGACCTTACCCAACCTCTAGTTTTCTAAATCAAATTCGTTTGTAGTGTCCTAATGCACTTAATCATTAGGTGGTGACTCTTCTAAATTGCAAACCCAATTCCCAAAAGGAAAAGAGTTGTCCGCCCAAATGTCATAAACCCGATTTTGCAAGCAAAAGGGGGCATCGACAGTTAGCCTTCACATTATTTTTGAAATGTTGCAGGCACAACAGTAGGCTATTGCTCAGTTGTAAAGTCACCAAAAAACTCCTAGCGCGGGAGCATCGGGGACAGCACTCCCAACCGAACAGGTAACGGAGAGATCAAGCAACAACGGGTCGATGGCCGATCCCGACATCGTAAAAATGCTCGAGGATCTCACCAGAAAGGATCAAATCGGGTGAGAAAAAGATATAGGCCAATGGCAAGAAGGTCAAGACCTACAATTCTAGGGTCGACCAAATTCCGGGCGCTCCCCCGATCCTAAAAAGTGTGGATTTGAAGAAGTTCATACAAAGGTTGTTCCTAGAGGAAGCGGCCCCAAAACCCATTCCAATGAAGTTCAGAATGCCAGAACTCCCGAAATACAACGGGACCTCAGACCCAGATAAGCACGTTACTGCTTACACTTGCGCAGTGAAGGGAAACGACATAAAGGACGACGAGATCGAGTCCGTCTTACTAAGGAAATTCGGGGAAACGCTCTCGAAGGGGGCCATGATGTGGTATCACAACCCAGCTCCTAACTCCATAGACTCATATGCAGTGCTGGCAGACTCCTTCATAAAGGCACACGTCAGTGCCATCAAAGTAGCTATAAGGAAATCTGACGTGTTCAAGATCAAGCAGAGGGAGGACGAAATGCTACGAGAGTTCGTATCTCACTTCCAAGTGGAACGAATAGAACTACCATTGTTCTCTGATGACTGGGCAATGCAGGCCTTCACTTAGGGGCTGAATGAATGAAGCTCAGTGGCTTCCAAGAAGTTAAAAGCATCTCTCGCTTATTGTTGTCATTCTTTAACCAGGGGGATGGCGACCCTTCCCCCTCTCCAGAGGAGCGCGACATAGCCTCGAAGGGCTCTTCGATGCCTGCAACAGCAAGTTTAATACGCATAAAGGGAAATGCCTCTCCGAATGAAGGAAGGGAGAGGAAAGAATAGCACAACACTCATCACAGGTCGAGTGGGTCGCCAACTTTTGGACCCAATCCGACAAACTAGGAACCTCGCCCGACGCCCATGAAACCGCTGTAGAAAAAGAAAAGAGGGCACGGTAACGAAACCAGTTTTCGCCATAGGCAAAACTGAGAAGGCACAAAATACACCACTTGCTTGTATAGTTCCATTACTCAAGGAATGACATAAGCTCCACAGGGATAATATCAGCGGTCCGTACTCGGATGAAGCGACTCACTCACTCCCGATCTCCATCTTCCTTATCATCAACAACGAAGGGCGTGGTCGATCGACATCGCAAGGTTAGCATACCTCGATGGTGAAAAGGCCGGTACATCCTAATAAGATGACTAAGCGTGAGTTCAAGCCTCGCCTTCCCCGCAAAAAATCTCATCATCAACACTGTTCGCCAAAACGACGGATAGATCTGCGCCAAGGTAACCCGATACTTTAAACAGAAGTCAAGCGTAACCCTATCAAGGGGCCCAGTGTGAAAGGATACGTGTACACATTTAAAAATCTATCATCACGATCCATGATGCCCTTATCCGGGGAAAATGTCTGTAACACCACTTTCTCCACCATCCACAGTCTTTTCTCACTGACTCAAGATTATGTTCTCCTATCAAAGAAGTAGTCTCCAAGGTATACTCTCGTTGGTCCTGAATGCCGGAGGCAGAGCTTTCCCCTCCCTGTCGGACTGACCCCAGCGTAGCAGCAATGGCTTTGGCAAATTAGGGAACTAAAGCGGGGATCTGTTCAAGTACGTTAGTACTGAAGTAATGAAAGACGTAATGCAAAAAAAAGAAGGGTAACTACTTAAAATGATGGGATCTCCGAAAGAGCAGAAACAACCCTATTTATATGTGGAAAAAACGGCAACGATCCGCCTACCTAAGAGGTCAACGACATCATAACAAGTCCTGAGGTGGTACCCGACCTCGAGGATCTCCAGCAAGAAGAAGTGAGGCTCCAAGAAGCCAATAACATCATCGCCAGTCCCGAGGTGGTACCCGACCTCGAGGATCTCCAGCAAGAAGAAGTCAGGCTCCAGGAAGACAATAACATCATCGCCAGTCCCGAGGCGGTACCCGACCCCAAGGACCTTCATCGAAAATAAGCCATGTTCTAAGAAGCCAATAGCGTCATTGTCAGTCCCGAGGTGGTACCCGACCTCGAGAACCTCCGTTAAAAGGAAGCTAGGCTCCATGGAAATAAGCATTGAAACTCCACCCGTATGGGCTTGGCCCCGGGGTACCATATGAGTTCGGACAAACCCTCTTCCAGGATCTATCTACAACACCTTAAGGCTATCTACACTATGTTCGAAGCAAGCTTCCAGGTGGTCCAGATTTGAATGAACCTCCGCTCGGGGACTGGCCTCGAAAGCTCAAGGGCAGTCCCTATCCACGGGCCTCCAAGCAAATTTCCCCTCAAAGGTTACCGCGGAGCCCAAGTGATAAATCACTATTTCAAGGCTTGAAGCGTTACTTTCATTCAACTCGAAGTAAGGGTCCCGAGACCCGAGTTTAGCGGTCCAATCCAGGCTCGATCTAAGGGAGCGCAAAGGGTTCCACAAGATGCCGTACAGTGAAAGGACATAAAAAACACTCGCTTCTGGGTTCGACATTGGCAGCAAGCGGTCGAGTCATACATTCAAAATTTTTGTAAACGTAAATAAAAGGGAATACAACAAGCATTGAAGGCAAAATTGAAGAAACTTCTTTGTATTCATAAAAAGAGATTTCGATTACAACAGCCCACGAGGGGTCCTTACATATGATTACAAAAGCCCACGAAGGGTCCTTACACAGAAACAAAGAAGCAAGAAGGTATACATATAGTAAAAGCCTAAGAGCCTAGCCTACTCTCAAAGGTGCATCCTCGGTAGCAACATCTTCGGATATCATCTCCTCGGGCATACGTCCTCAAAGACAATATCCTCCAAGCGCCATCCCCTCGGGAGTCTTATTTTCGATCCCCCAGAATGACATTTTCAAAAGGGGAGACGGTGAATAGGAAAGCAATGGAGAAGAGCAAAGTGACGCACAAAAGGCAGAAAGGGTGAAAAATCTCGCTAGTACGGATTTCGCAAGGCTACTACTGTAAATCCATTTCTTGGGACGTTGCCCCGGTGCGGGATGAAACAATTAGTAGATAGTACCACTTCACTCCACGGAAAGCAAAGGGAGTGAGGCGCCGCTTCGGGTAATCAGGGAGGTGAGCAGCGGTGTATAGTCCGAGCTCCCTCTTGAGCAGCAGTGTAGAGTCCAAATATTTCCCTGAGTCAGGAGAAATCGCCCCATGCTTCGTTGTCCCGAGCCAACGGCGAAAGCAACAACAAAAAAAACAACAACAACAACAACAACAAAATGACGTAATCTCGCTAGACTAGAGAAAGTCCAGGAGATAGGCCATGGCATGGCTGATAGAAATGCCGTCGTACAATCTTGAGGCCATGGGCCTCAAACATGGTGAACGACAATGGATAAGGATAGTAAGAAGAGAATAATGGATGTATACGGGAAGATACTTGGATGAAAGGTTGACCCTAGGAGGCTCCAATTTATAAAAAGGGATGCAGCGTAATTGACGGTGCCATTATCACCCTCGAAAGACGTAAAGACAGGCGCATTTAATGCATCCTTGGAAGCTGAACCGGCAGCGGCATTATGGCTTTAAAGAACGAGAAACCGTAACGCTTTGAATGATCTTGAGAAAGCGAAACAACAGGATGTTTTAGTAATCACGGAAGCTTGCGTCATCGGTACGATGTCATCACGCGAAGTCCGAAGAGTCAGAGGTCAAGATCGTTTCTTATCGCTCCTCTCTAAGAAATGCGGAGACTATCTATATACGGTGAAATCGGGGGGACCAATTTCTCGTCATCAAGGCACCTCAGAAGATCATCTCGAAGTCTCAAAACTACACGGCTATGATCGAGTTTCTTCCCCTGAGGTTCGTCGACGGCCGACCTTGGGATAATGTTGGACGCGACTACAATAGATATGGGGAGTTCCCAAAGTACACGGCTAGGACTGACAGAGCCTGCCAGTCTACTCTAAACCTGAATCATGACATCAGCTAGCTGTCCCATCCCCACTTCTTTGTCATTAATGTATTTTTTACGATGTTGGGATTCCCCTCCTACATAAAGAGGGTCTTTGACACTTTGTAAAGGCATGTTGCTTCAGTTATTCTACGCGAAATATAAAAGAACATTCTATTTTCTCTCTAACATACTCTCTTGATATTATTGCTTTTATTTACTATCTCTCCATTTGTTCATCATTTATTGCTTACCATTATCCATAAAGAGCCTTTGTTTATTATTTGATAAATGTTAGCCCTATCCCAACCACCTCCGATAGCCCAAAACCGAGCTCCGCAATCGACCTCGGGGCCCCCAAATGGACCAGCTCGAGGCCCCGATTGTCAGCCCATCGGTTCGATTATCACTCTATCCTCAACTCTTATTTCGTTTCTAAGTCTCAGACACATAGCATCAACTGCTTAACAACTAGCATAAAAATAGATCATGTATTTTTAGAGTGCCATCAACAAATTTAATTGTTATTACCATTTTCACGGTAAACAGCTGTACTGAACTCAACCAGCGTGCCTAACTCACGCTGTACAATCCTCTAGAAGTGCGATGTGAACTGTGTACCTAGATAAAAATGATAGACACGGGCACATAGTGAATACGAATAATCTCGCGGATGTAAATCTCAGTTAACCGCTCTAAAGAATAGGTAATTTCCACGGGAATTAAATGTGCCGACTTGGTCAACCTATCAGCAATGACCCATATCGTGTTGAACTTCTTCTGAGTCCGTAGGAGCCCAATAAATAAATCCGTAGTAATACGCTCCCACTTCCACTCAGGAATCTCTAGCCTCTGAAGCAAATCACCAGACCTCTGATGCTCGTACTTTACTTGTTGACTATTAAGACATCGAGATAAATATGCAACTTTATCCTTCTTCATCATCCTCCACCAATAATACTTCTGCAAGTCCTGATACATATTCGCGACACCCGTATGAATAGAATATCGGGAACTGTGGGCCTCCTCAAGAATCAATCATGAATCCTGTCCACATTGGGCACGCAAATACGACCCTGTATCCGCAGAAACCCATCACCTCTAACAGTAACCTGCTTGGCACCACCGTTCCGCACCGTGTCCTTAAGGAGAAGAAAATGTGGGTCATCATACTGACGCTCTCTAATGCGCTCAAACAAGGAAAATCGAGAAACTGTGCAAGCTAGAACACAACTGGGTTCTGAAATATCTAACCTCACGAACTGATTAGCCAAACCCTAAACATCTGATGCTAACGGCCTCTCCCCCATTGGAGTATTTGCAAGGCTTCCCATACTCATTGCCTTCCTACTCAAGGAATCGTCCACCACATTGGCCTCCCGGGATGATGCAAAATAGTGATATCATAGTCTTCAACAGCTCCAACCACCTCCTCTGCCTCAAGTTGAGATCTTTTTACTTGAAAAAAATACTGTAGACTACGATGATCCGTGAATACCTCTCACAACATGCTATAGAGATAGTGCCTCCAAATCTTCAGCGCATGAACAATGGCTGCTAACTCTAAGTCATGAACATGGTAATTCCTCTTATGAACCTTCAACTGTCGCGATGCTTATGAAATCACCTTTCCATCCACCATCTGTCATGCCCCAACCTCGGGAGGCGCAACCGGCGCTCGATCTAGTGAACCCAACCGAGGAAGCCTCATTACACACTTCCTACCCAACTCTTCATGAATAAGATAGCCATGTTTTCTCTTTATTTAAGCAGGGAAAGATGGTACATTCAACAATGTTAATTCATTTTATATTACTAACTTAAACTGTAGTTTAAGTTAGCTTCCGAAATTCCCATAAAGTTAAAATTCATAGATAACATGAATTTAGAATTACAACATGGTTCATGGACCCCTCAAACACCCGTACATAACCCAAACATGTGTCTACGGAGCCTCTAAGGATGTAAGAAAAGACAAGCATGACAGTGCCGGCAACAAGGCCCCGGCTATACCTCAAAAGTAGGAGTCTATAACAAAAGATGTGTAATCTAACCCCTTGAAAGAGAAAGGGCCTCACCATGACTTCGGAAGAAGGTACTCCGCTACTCACGTTCAACACTATCTGTAATGGAGCCACCTACATTCATTAAACAAGTGTAGCGTCCCCGGCTAAAAAGACGTTAGTACCATGGAATAGTACTAGTATGTATAGCTAAACTCCATCTAATTAGAAAGAACTATCAAACAAGAATAAAGAGGAATTCATATAGACAATCAGAGTTTTAAACAAGCACTATGTCAACAATATAAGGAGGTTTAAAAGATTTTCACATGGTTTCTGAAATTTTAGATTGTAGCATCCCACATTGTTGCATCATCATTCACTTAGCCACCGCTTCTTTGAGCAGAGTCCGATCACGGCCCGATCGGCTAGGCTGTCTCTCGGAGATGTTACCATTACTTCATTCATACCTTCCAGTTTCACTCATCAATATATTGCCACCACGTATATATATCATGGCGTCCGATCACGGCCCAATCGGCTAGGCCGCCTTATCGAGGCGTTTCCATTTTCCATCTCTCATCTCATACCAACCATTGTTTCCCATAAATCATTTCATAGGCACTCGGGGCCGCAGCTATCACATCATATGTTTGGCACTAGGCCATATCTCACATTGTTTCCAATTTCAATGATATATTCGCAATTTAGATAAATATGGGCTCACAATACCATTTAGGACTGTAAGCATATATGCGACTTCATATGGAATACACACATAAGCAGCTTCAAACTCAAATTTAAGGTGTAAGCATCTCAATACGTAATACATATCTTTTGCCCCTTTTCAAGTTATCAAGATAGCACATCAATCATGTTGAAACACATATTTCCCGCATACAAGGTTACATCACAAATTCATGTAAAGTATCAATCAATGCAAGTAACCAATTTCAGTCTTACCACATTTACACAAGCAACAATGGAGCTCAATTTCTAAAAGACGGGGTTTTAGCCATACATACCTCTACCGAGCTTTCCTTAATCCAATAATGTTCCGGAGTGTTCGCACTTCAATCTATTTGAGCAATGTAGCACAATTTAACTCATAATCAAGAAAAGATCATAATCTAATCTCTCTTGAGCATTTTATCAAGCGTCTAGTGTTCATTAAGGCTTTATTGTTCTTTTATGCAAGATTACACTAGCCCATCCTCCATGCCTCATCATTTATAATTACCCATATTCTTCAAGAACACATGCATGCGATGTAATCCCCTTTATCCCTATGAATTACCTCACTAATGACCCCCTTATAGCTATGTGTAAAAATAAGAGCTAAGGTGATGAAGTCTTACCTCTTGGAATGAAGTTTTAGGTCCTTCACTTGATTATCTTCAATGATTTAACAAGGATTCATGGAGTAATTTGATGGGAAATACTTTCCCTCTCTTAGACCTCTCTTTCTCACTCTAGAAGTGTCAGGAATTAAGCTCAAAATGAGCTATTGCCCAGGATATAACGACAGGTGTCGGGTTTAAAATTTAGAAAACTGGAGCCCCGACTCAGATCTGCGATCGCATTTGCGATCACAAAGCTGACATGCGGTCCGCAGAATGGACCGCAAAATACTCCCCAAAACCTGAAGACACTGTTTGGCTATGCGATGGAAATGCAGTCCGCATACCCGTTATGCGGTCGCATAATGCACCGCAAAACTGACCTTTACAAAAATCCCAAGGGGATTATGCGACGACTATGCAGTCCGCATATCGATTATGCGATCACATAATTGACCGCATAGTTGACCTCAAATTTTCCCAACACACTGACTCACTTTGCGGCAGATATGCGGTCCGCATACCTGATATGCGACCGCATTCTAGACCGCATAATTGCACTTTTTTGGAAAACTTTTATTCTTGGTTTTTAAATGCATAGATCAGTACAAAAGGGTCCGAACGGCGGCTCGCAAGCTCGCCGCGAAGAATTTTACACATTCCTAACACATATTACTAATTTGGCACTACGAGCTTTTGAGTTTGGAGTACAAGTTTTCACGGGGCCATACATCCTCCCCCACTTAAAATCATTCGTTCTCGAATGAGGATCAAGGTTAACATATTAGAAATTCTTTATAGAATCTTCTGCCTTTTACAACCTAAAACCTGTTAAAAGTCTCCAGATTTGGCTAACTCCCTAAATTTCCAAAAATTTTGCTAGAGTTTCGTTTGTATCTTGGCCTATCCACCTGCAGAGAGCCCCAGAATCACATCCTAACAACATATACATGTTCCATAAAATAACATGACTTGTACAACACCAACCATTGCCATATAGGCAACATATATAACCAAAATGGAACAATTTTTTTTCATAGCTTAAATCACAAGATAAGAGTTCGTAGGAATCAAATGCATAAAAGCTATTACATGACTATTCAAACAAATGTGGGTACTTCTTTTTCATTTCATCCCCGGCTTCCCAAGTGGCTTCCTCAACTTGCTGGTTCTGCCATAATACTTTCACGGATGCAATTTTCTTATTTCTCAATTTCCGAACTTGCCTATCAAGAATGGCAAATGGAACTTCATCATACGACAACTCTTCATTAACATCAATAGTCTTAACTAGCACAACAGTGGAGGGATCTCCCACTACCTTTCTCAACATAGACACATGAAAGACCGGGTGTACCAGTGATATCTCGGGTGGCAGCTTGAGCTTGTATGCCACCTGACCAATCCTCTGAATGATTCTATATGGTCCGACATACCTCGGACTCAATTTTCCCTTTTTCCCAAACCGCAGGTTACCCTTCATAGGGGAAACCTTCAAAAATACCCAAACATCTTCTTTGAACTCCAAATCTCTTCGACGAACATCCGAGTAAGACTTTTGGTGACTCTGAGCAGTTTTCGACCTTTCCATAATAATCTTGACTTTCTCCATGGCCCGATGCATAGGGTCCGACCCTATCAATTCCGCTTCTCCAACCTCGAACCACCCAATGGGAGACCTGCATCTCCTACCATACGATGCCTCAAAAGGTGCCATCTGGATACTAGCGTGAAAGCTGTTGTTGTAAGCAAATTCTATGAGTGGCAAATGGTCATCCCAACTACCCTTGAAATCAAGAGTACAAGCACGCAACATATCCTCAAGCGTCTGAATAGTCCGCTCTGCTTGCCTATCGGTTTGAGGATGAAAAGCTGTGCTAAGATTTACCTGTGTACCAAAGCCTTGCTGAAACTTCTTCCAAAAGTTGGCTGTGAACTGAGCCCCTCGATCTGAGATGATTGAGACTGGTGTGCCATGTAACCTAACTATTTCCTTGATATACAACTGAGCATACTGTTCCGCTGTGTCGGTAGCTTTAAATGGGAAGAAGTGCACTGATTTCGTGAGTCGATCCACGATTACCCAAATTGAGTCGAACTTGTACAGAGTGCCCGGCAACCCTACCACAAAATCCATGTTAATCATTTCCCATTTCCACATCGGAATTTCTATGCTTTGAGCCAATCCTCCGGGCCTTTGATGTTTGGCCTTCACTTGCTGATAGTTCGGACACTTCGCCACAAAGTCCGTCGCATCCCTCTGCATATTGTTCCACAAATAAATCTCCTTGAGATCATGATACATTTTCGTAGAACCTGGGTGCACGGAACACCTAGAAGTGTGAGCCTCTGCCATGATCCTTTCTCGAAGGCCGTCAATATTAGGAACACATAGGCGGTCTTGGTACCGTAGGGTACCATCGTTCATGACTAAGGAAAAAGTTGTGGTCTTATGTTTATGAATTCCCTCCTTCAGCTGTGCCAATAATGGATCGCTGAACTGCTTTTCTTTCACCTCCGCCATGAGCAACGATTCGGCTCTATTCAACACAATTATACCTCCTTTACTAGAGTCCGCAAGGCGAACTCCCAAACTAGCCAACTGGTGAACCTCTCTCGCCAACGGCCTCTGGTATGCCTCCATATGAGCTAAGCTCCCCATAGATTTTCGACTAAGAGCATCCGCTACAACATTAGCCTTTCCCGGGTGATAGAGAATATCGATGTCGTAGTCCTTGAGTAATTCTAACCATCTTCTCTGTCTCAGACTCAACTCCTTCTGCTTGAAAATATATTGAAGGATCTTGTGGTTTGTGAATACCTCCATATGGACCCCATATAGATAATGTCGCCAAATATTCAGCGCAAACACCACTGCCGCCAGCTCTAAGTCATGAGTTGGATAATTCTTTTCATGATTCTTGAGTTGCCTATAAGCGTAGGCTATAACCTTGCCGTGTTGCATTAACACACACCCAAGCCCGATCCTTGAAGCATCACAATACACCACAAACCTCTCTGTACCCTCTGGCAGGGCTAATACCGGTGCTGATGTCAACCTTGATTTTAATTCATGGAAACTCCTCTCACAAGCATCAGACCATTAGAATTTAACTGCTTTCTGCGTCAATTTGGTCAATGGAGAGGCAAGAGTTGAAAACCCCTCCACAAATCTCCTGTAGTACCCAGCCAAGCCCAAGAAACTGCGAATCTCTGTTGGAGTGGTAGGTCTAGGCCAATTTTTCACTGCAGCAACCTTTTGAGGATCAACCTTAATCCCTTCCCTGGAGACGACATGTCCCAAGAACGCGACAGATTCAATCCAAAATTCACATTTTGAAAATTTTGCATACAATTGATGTTGCTAAAGAGTCCGCAAAACTACCCTAAGATGGTCAGCATGGTGCTCCCGACTTTTGGAATACGCTAGAATATCGTCAATGAACACTATCACAAAGGAGTCCAGAAAAGGCTTGAAGACCCGATTCATAAGATCCATGAAAGCTGTCGGGGCATTTGTTAGCCCAAAAGACATCACCATAAATTCAAAGTGCCCATACCGAGCCCTGAAGGCTGTTCTTGGAATATCCTGCTCCTTTATCTTCAATTGATGATACCCGGACCACAAGTCAAACTTTGAGAAACACGTTTCACCTTGCAAGTGGTCAAACAAGTCATCTATTCTTGGCAGAGGGTATTTGTTTTTAATTGTGACCCTGTTGAGTTGGCGGTAGTCAATACACATCCGCAAAGACCCATCTTTCTTCCTTACAAATAAAACCGGTGCACCCCACGGTGACACACTTGGCCGCATGAAACCCTTTTCCAGCAAATCCTTCTATTGTTCCTTTAACTCTTTCAGTTCTATCGGTGCCATTCTGTAAGGTGGAATTGATATAGGCTGCGTGCCTGGCATCACATCGATCCCAAAATCAATCTCCTTGTCTGGTGGAATCCCAGGGAGCTCATCCGGAAAGACATCCGGAAATTCATTCACAACGGGTACAGACTCAAGGCTGAGCGCCTCGGCATTGATGTCCGTAACCCGAACTAAATGGTAGATACACCCCTTCTTGATCATCTTCGCGGCCTTAAGGTAGGAAATAAATCGACCTCCAGGCACTACATTATCTCCTTCCCATTCTATAACTGGATCATTAGGAAATTCAAGCCTCATAGTTCTAGTCCGACAATCAAGTTTGGCAAAGCATGAATAAAGCCAATCCCTTCCCATTATTACATAAAAGTCGACCATTCCTAACTCAATATGATCGGTCGTGGTATCCCTACCCCGAACCGTAACAACACAACCTCTATAGACTCGAGCAGCCGTGATAGACTCACCAACCGGAGTAGACACCAAAAATGGCTCATGATGCTGATCTAGTTCTATCCCAAATTCCATGGCAACAAAAGGGGTAACATAGGACAAGGTGGAACCGGGGTCAATAAGTGCATACACATCATGAGATTGAACAGTCAGAATACCTGTAACAACATCTGGAGAAGCCTCGGCAGTCTGGCGACCACTTATAGCATAAAATTGGCTGGGTCCTCCTGAACTCTGCGCACCACCCCTAGCTGCACCACGCCCTGCGGGTGCTGGGGCACCTCGAGCTGGAGAAGGGGCTGAAGATGTGGCAGCTACTGGACTGGATGGTTGTGCCGTGCCCCTACCCGCTCCCTGGCAGGATACACGACAATGTCTCTGAATATGACCCCTCATCCCACATCCATAACATACAGGTAACTCCAAATAGCAAGTCCCTAAGTGCATCTTCCCGCACCTGGGGCATGGGGACCTCTGCTGCTGCTGGGACCTCTCTCCTAACCGACCCTGCTGATGGGATCCCCTGCTGCCCTGACCGGGCCTGAAACAACTCCATTGCTGCTGCTGGCTGGGCCTTGATGGCGGTGCACTGGCTGAAGACAGAACAAAAGACTGGGATGGCCCTGATAACCCTCCCCGAAAAGCTGATCTTTCCCCGCTTAGAGACTCGCCCATATTACCCGCAGACCTGGTCTTTCTGACCCTCTCTCTCCATTCTATTCTTCAGTTTGCGATTCTCTATGGCCTGAGCAACTGCTACCATCTTCCCATGATTTATGTCAGAATTTAGTGCAATTGTAGAAGCCTCATTAATAGTCAAAGGATTAAGGCCTTGAACCAACCGGCGCACCCTAGCCTCCATTGTGGGCAACATGTGAATAACATATTTGGACAGGCGGGCAAACTCCATATAATACTCCCATACACTTTTGCTACCCTACTTCAGATTCTCAAACTCAGCTGCACGGTCTGCCCTTGTCTCGGTAGGCAGGAAATGGTCTATAATTGCGTCGGCAAACTCGCCCCACCTTGCCGGAGGGCTCCCCTCCTCACAGAAATCTTCCCATAATTCAAACCACGAATAGGCTGCCCCATTCAGACGGTAAGCACCTAACTCCACTCCCTCTGTCTCAGTCGCACGCATAACCCTGAGGGTCTTGTGCATCTCATCAATAAAATCCTAAGGGTCCTTTTCTGGATTGGCACCCGTAAACACTGGATGGTTTAACTGAAGAAATCTGTTTACCCTAGAACTGGTGGAATCCCCTTGCTGGCTAGATGAACTGGGTACAACATTTGACCTCTAGGCCTGAGAGGCAACTAGCTGGGTCAGCATCTGGATAGCTCCCCTAAGATCCCCATCGGAAATACGAGAATCAGAAACTAGGGCTGGAGGCGGGACAGAGGTATCAACAGGGGGAATAGTAGCATCCCCCGCAGGTGCAGGAGCTGGGTGTTCTGCTTTGGAATAGAAGGATCGGGCAGAGCGATAGTAGGGCGGCAACCCTTACCCACAGTATCAAGCAACGATTTATCGGCCACTCCTGAGGTGGCATTGGTTCCTTGGCCAATTTTTGCATTCTTCTTAGGCGCCATTTACTGAAAGATAGAGCAATGTACTAGTTAGAGGAAAAAATAGTATCACAATTTCCGCACGATACGGAGTACCAAAGAAGGGTTTTATTCCGAATCCCCAAATAGCCTCCAACTTATAGATGTGGTCGACTTCACACCGATAACAAGGACTCTACTAGACACGGCTCAGTGACATCATAGGACACTTTAAAGCCTTAGGCTCTAATACCAAGTCTGTCACGCCCCAACCTCGGGAGACGCAATCGGCGCTCGATCGAGTGAACCCAACCGAGCAAGCCTCATCACACACTTCCTACCCAACTCTTCATGAATAAGATAGCCATGTTTCCTCTTTATTTAAGCATTGGAAAGGTGGTACATTCAACAATGTTAATTCATTTTATATTACAAACTTAAACCGTAGTTAAAGTTAGCTTCCAAAATTCCCATAAAGATACAATTCATAGATAACATGAGTTTAAAATTACAACATGGTTCATGGACCCCTCAAACACCCGTACATAACCCAAACATGTGTCTACGGAGCCTCTAAGGATGTAAGAAAAGACAAGCATGACAGTGCCGGCAACAAGGCCCCGGCTATACCTCAAAAGTAGGAGTCTATAACAAAAGATGTTTAATCTAACCCCTTGAAGGAGAAAGGGGCTCACCAAGACTTCAGAATAAGGTACTCCGCTACACACGATCATCACTATCTGCAATGGAGCCACCTACCTTCATTAAACAAATGTAGTGTCCCGGGCAAAAGGGACGTTAGTACCATGGAATAGTACTAGTATGTATAACTAAACTGCATCTAATAGAAAGAACTATCAAACAAGAATAAAGAGGAATTCATATAGACAATCAGAGTTTCAAACAAGCACCATGTCAACAATATAAGGAGGTTTACAAGATTTTCACATGGTTTCTGAAATTTTAGATTGTAGCATCCCACACTGTTGCAACATCATTCACTTTGCCACCGCTTCTTTGAGCGGAGTCCGATCACGGCCCGATCGGCTAGGCCGTCTCCCGGAGACGTTACCATTTTCTCATTCATACTTTCCAGTTTCACACATCAATACATTGCCACCACGTATATATATATATATATATATATATATATATATATATATATATATATATATATATATATATATATATATATATANCACCACGTATATATATATATATATCATGGCGTCCGATCACGGCCCGATCGGCTAGGCCGCCTTACCGAGGCGTTTCCATTTTCCATCTATCATCCCATATCAACCTTTGTTTCCCATAAATCATTTCATAGGCACTTGGGGCCGCAGCTATCCCATCATATGTTTGGCACTAGGCCATATCTCACATTGTTTCCAATTTCAATGATAGATTCGCAATTTAGATAAATATGGGCATAGAATAGCATTTAGGACTGTAAGCATAGATGCGACTTCACATGGATAACACAACATATGCAGCTTCAAACTCAAATTTAAGGTCTAAGCATCTCAATACGTAATTCATATCTTTTGCCCCTTTTCAAGTTATCAATATAGCACATCAATCATGTTGAAACACATCTTTCCCGCATACAAGGTTACATCACAAATTCATGTAAAGTATCAATCAATGCAAGAACCCAAATTTCAGTCTTACCACATTTACATAAGCAACAATGGAGCTCAATTTCTAAAAGACGGGGTTTTAGCCATACATACCTCCGAGCTTTCCTTAATCCTATAATGTTCCGTAGTGTTCGCACTTCAGTCTATTTAAGCAATGTAGCATGATTTAACTCATAATCAAGAAAAAATCATAATCTAAGCTCTCTTGAGCATTTTATCGAACGTCTAGTGTTCATTAAGGCTTTATTGTTCTTTTATGCAAGATTACACTAGCCCATCCTCCATGCCTCTTCATTTATAATTACCCATATTCTTCAAAAACACATGCATGCGATGTAATCCCCTTTACCCCCATGAATTACCTCACTAATGACCCCCTTATAGCTATGTGTAAAAATAAGAGCTATGGTGATGATGTCTTACCTCTTGGAATGAAGTTTTAGGTCCTTCACTTGATTATCTTCAATGATTTAACAAGGATTCATGGAGTAATTTCATGGATAATACTTTCCCTCTCTTAGACCTCTCTCTCTCACTCTAGAAGTGTCAGGAATTAAGCTCAAAATGAGCTATTGCACAGGATATAACGATAGGGGGTCGGGTCTAAAATTTAGAAAACTGGAGGCCCGACTCAGATCTGCGTTCTCAAAGCTGACATGCGGTCGGCAAAATGGACCGCAAAATACTCCCCAAAACCTGAAGACACTATTTGGGTATGCGACAGAAATGCGGTCCGCATACCCGTTATGGGGTCGCATAATGCACCGCAAAACTGACCTTTACAAAAATCCTAAGGGGATTATGCGACGATAATGCGGTCCGCATATAGATTATGCGATCGCATAATTGACCGCATAGTTGACCTCAAATTTGCCCAACACACTGAGTCACTTTGCGGCAGATATGCGGTCCGCATACCTGATATGCGACCGCATTCTAGACCGCATAATTGCACTTTTCTGGAAAACTTTGATTCTTGATTTTTAAATGCATAGATCAGTACAAAAGGGTCCGAACGGCGGCTCACAAGCTCGGCGCAAAGAATTTTACACATTCCTAACACATATTCCTAATTTGGCACTATGAGCTTTTGAGTTTCGAGTACAAGTTTTCACGGGGCCTTACACCATTAATTCTGCACAAATTCCAATACGAGATGCATCACAATATAGGATCCTAAAACTATGGGCAACACCAACACTGTCTCCGTAGTCAAAGAGGTCTTGAGCTTCTAAAAGCTCAACTCAGACTCATCCAACCATCTGAATGGGGTACCCTTTTATGTCAATCTAGTCAATAGGTATGCTATGAATGAAAACCCCTCCATGAACCGTTGATAATAACCCACTAAACCTAGGAAACTTCGGATCTCTATAGCTGAAGTAGGCCTAGGACAGTTCTGAACTACCTCAATCTTCTTAGGATCCACCTTTATTCCATATACAGATACACCATGCCCCAAAAAGGCGACTGAATCTAACTAATTAATATAGTCGCAAAATGATCCAAATAGGGCTTGAACTCCCAGTTTATCAAATCCGTAAATGCTACTGGGGCATTTGTCAACCCAAGTAACACCACTAGCAACTCATAATGCACATACCGACTCTAAAAAGCTGTCTTAGGGATATCCGATGCCCTAATCTTCAACTAATGGTAGCCAAACCTCAAATGGATCTTTAAAAACACCTTGGCACTCTGAAGATGATCAAATAAGTCATCAATCCTCGGCAACGGATACTTGTTCTTGATAGTGACTTTGTTTAACTGCCGATAGTCCATACACATCCTCATCAAGCCATCTTTCTTCTTCACAGAAAACATGGGTGTACCCTAGGGCGAGATACCGGGTCTAATGAATCCCTTATCAAGCAAATCTTGCAACTGCTCCTTTAACTCCGGTGGGTCCATACGTGACACGACCCAAACGTATGGGCCGCGACGGGCACCCGGTACCTTACTTAACCGAGTAACAATGTAACGTATCTTTCATATCATTCTATCACAGGTAAATGAACCAGAGTAAAACATGAGGGTATACAAACTTATATATTCAATATACTGTCCTATAAGACCAAAATGATCACTTGTACAGTAAACATAGGCCGACAAGGCTATACAATCTTTCACGTACACGACATATGTCTACAAGCCTCTAAGAGTACATAAATGTCATAAAGGTCAGGATAGGGCCCTGTCATTCTAATAAATATATGTCCTAATCATACTGATCAAATAAGCAACTCTGGATCAAATGGAGCACACCAACACCTTCTGCTAAGCTGATAGCCTACTTGGAGGACTCACATCCTATCTATCGGGACCTGCGGATATGAAACACAGCGTCCCTAAGCAAAAGGGACATCAGTACGAATGATGAACCGAGTATGTAAGGCACATAAATAAGTATATAAAAGACATGGAAGAAACATGGAGTAAATGGCTTAACTTGTAAGTCTGGATAACTCTATCAATCATGAAATACTTATAGTGTGATGCATATGCGTATTAATGTCTTGTCGTGCATAGGTACATGTGTTCATAACATCATCAAGCCTCTAAGGGCATCTCATCAAATCATCTCGACCACTGTGGGCAAAATCATCAACGTATACCAGCTGATCAGGTGGTGGTGCGTATATAACGCCGTAACCTTTTTCCATATCCCATATATTATATATATATATATATATATATATATATATATATATATATATATATATATATATAAATATAAATGCGTGTAACGCCATCTGGTCATGGGTCAATGTACATGTATAAATGAATGCAATACATGAGATGTACGTCAATAAAATCTCTCGGAATGTCATAAGACCATTATGCCTTTGAAAAATATAACGAAATAAACTTTTTTCAACTTATTTATTTTTCTGAGACCCATGAACAGAAGATGTAATAATAAGACACATGGGAATTGAAGAACATTTGCTCATTTCGTTTGTATAGTATGGATCATGCAAAAAGGAAAGAAGGGATAGCCTTAACATACCTGAGCCGGTTCTCTTGACAATCCCTCTAATATACGTCAATTGCGACGACATGTAATCGGCAGGATCGGAGTAGGGAAAAATCCGTATGATATTCTTGAGAAAGAATGCACCTTACTCCCTTAAAATTTTAACACCTCACATTGCTAAGATGCTTAAGAGATCTTATTTTGAATTTTCGTTTCAATAACATCACGTTATTAAGATGCAAACTTTTGTTTTAATTTGCTGGAACCTTCATCAACATCTCACTTAATAACTTAGGAAGATCTCTTATATTCTGTGGGTTGTGGGCCCCAAATATGAATGACTTGGCCACCAATAATTCCTCCAATTTTGCCACCTTTCAATGTGACTTAAGAGTCACTTAAATGATCATATGTTGCTGCCACGTTGGGGCTTCTTAAGACTATCCACTCATTTTCTTAATTAATTTGATAATTCCTCACTAATCCAATAATTACCCAATTATCCACATAATTAATAATTATCTCAAACTACTTAAAATACTACTTACTTTTAACACACTTTATACACCTTACTATCATAGTCATGTGGTACCTTGTATGGTACTAGTCCATAAATACCGGTTATTATAGCTCGGACCGTATTTTATCTCAAAACGACAAACTTCGACGAAAGTCATTTTCTTCGATTTGCTTACCCTGTCACCTTCATGAATTTATTTGAAACAACATAATACTTATAATTTCCAAATAATCTCATCCTTGAACTGATGTCAATTATCTTACGACAAATTCAATGTATCATACTATAGGGTGTAATATCATTGTAATATAGTATTGCGGGGCATAACATCGACGTAATACTGTAGGGAATAACATCATTCCCCCCTTATTCGTCCTTGAATGTTGACTGATGCACTTATCATTCTCATAACCCATTGCTCTTGCGAATACTTTAGTATTCTCTTTTCCATTTAGGCAACTGATCTTTGAGTAAATCCAAAGGCCAAGGCATTACCCCCTTTAGGCCTCTTTCTCACACCATGACTTGTGGTCGGAATCATTCCAATCCCGTAACTGTTGCTACCTTCTATCATGCAGTCTGTGTGACTTTGACCTTGTAAGCGCGCCTATGTGACTCTTCTTTCCTATTTCCTCTGATCTTTAGCCATTATTGAAGTTCTTCGCTCGGTACCTTGTCGAACTTACAAATATTGCTATGTCTTATTTCATAGACCTAGTTATCCATCCGCATTATTTTACTGCATCTAGGCAGGTCATACTGTACCATAACTCTTACTTAGATTTATCGTTACTGAGGTTTGCTTCCAAACTCCAGGTTACTCTTTCGCTGCTTATCATATACTAGCGAGGGTATGCCCGGGCTAAGCCCGGGCCCCACGGCTAGAGTGAAGCTTGATGTTAACAGATCCATTGGAATTATCAAACGAATGACGGAAGTAGTAACTACATGTAACATTTTGCTGGTGTTGTTACTGAAGATAACATAGATTCGAGATGCATGTAACATTCTGCTGGTGTTGTTAATGAAGATAACATAGATTCTTTTCTCCATTTTCAGCGGCCTGCTAGGATCAATTCGTGAACTTCACAGAAGAAGACAATAGAAATTATACACATTGTGAGGTTTCCTTCCTGAATTAATAAGCATGGCGTAAACCTGAGAGCACAAAAAGTGGTAAGGTTGCATCCAACTTGTCGTTTCCCTGAAAATTCATAAATGATGTCCACATGAAAGTGTCTTGATCTCAAGGAAGAACAACTTTACAAGAAAATACAACGGAATAATCAATAACGTAGAAGAAATAACACCCTTCAAATTGCAGAAGATAGAATCTAAAGCACTATGTCTGTAATATGCAGGGAGACAGATCTGTTCTCATACACCAACACCTAACAAGGAATTAGGGGAGGGTTTATGAAACTTGAACAATAAACAAGTAAAAAAATAATGATCTAACCATATAGATATATAGTTAAAGAACAAGTTGGTAACCCGAGATAATTAATATTGATGACAAATAAAGCATGCACGTCGGCAATAGAAAAGACGAAAACTTACTCTTTGAGATAGAAGCATACTGTAACCTGGTAGACTTGATCAATTTGGACTGAAGTCTACAACTTCGTTATGAATGTTTTCCAGTCATAAATATTATTGACAAAACCAGAGATACTAAAAAAAGCTTATCAGAGAAATGCACAAGCAAGTCATACATATTAACAACAGTAAATAAAAACTCAAGAGTTGGGTACATGTTGGAAGAATTTGTGTAAAGGGTATAAGATTCTGCCCTTCTGTTAACAGGTTTGTCAAGTACAGACTACAAGAAATTAAAACGCCAAAAAATAATATAATTTGCTGAAGAATCAATCTTGCATAAAGGTTTTAAACTTAAGTTTCAAAAAGAAAAGAATGCAAGCTCTTGGTTTGTCCTAATATGAAGAGTAACAACTCTAGCAAGTGAGAAATTCAAGTTATAAACAACCAAAGCAGATAGGACTGTAGCTGCAACTTCTTCCCCTCATACTTTCGCTTGTCTGCAATCTCAGACATTACAGTAACCAAAACTCACAGGAATAATAAAACAAGGAGCAAAATACAATTTTTTCTTCTTCAGAATAGGACTAATCTGAGGCAAAATGAACAAAATGCAAGTACTGATGAAGTTACCTTGAGACAGTGGTAAAGTAAAGACATGGCTAAACAGATTGTAGACTAAGTGTCAACCTATCTATCTGACAATTGTATCAGTTGTAACTCTAAAATTTTTATTAGTTAATATTTATTTACAGAATTTGGAGTTATAGAGATGCAATACTGAAGCTAAAATTACCTGTAACCTTTTTTGGATGTGCATTTTTTTGGGCCTTTTGCAACACATTCTGGAGGCATATCCATGAAGACCTGGGAAGTGATAAGAAAGGAAATAGTTAAATAATAGAAATGACTTTTCCTTTGAATCTAAATGCAAAAAACTTCAAAAAAATACACAAAACTTGTATTTCCCTCAAATGAGCTCTTAAGTTGCGACTTCCAATTCTGCCTGAATCTATGCACTCTTCACGTTTATAATCAAGTTGAGAATAAAAAAATAAAATTAAGATTAAATCATGAGAAATGCGGAAAAGGTAGTTTGATAGATTTCATATTCACTTCCCAAAGGTTCATTTTCAGACTAACTTTTTCGATCAGGATTTTAACATTTTATATGTAATATTTTTGGCACAGTGAACACAATCAAGCTTAGCATCGCCAGAGAAGAGCAAAAGAGGCGGACCAAGGAAAAAAAGAAGTTGAGGAACTCCGAAAATTTTCTTAGAAAGAGCATATCGAAGACGGTGTGGTCCATTCGGCTACGCCTTGAATCTACCAGCCACCTTAAACTACCTAACCAATGCAAATAAAATAAAACATCAAGTAGTCTACCGGAAAATATAATTGCTCCCACTGTAACAGTTCTTTCTCAATTAGATGTGGTTGTATAGCACAAGCAACAGCACATATAGTAAATAGGTTACGTGGTCTAAACTACCAACATTATCAAATCATTTTATATCAAGGAGAGAGAATTTTTTTTAGAAAGTAGTCATAATATTTCTTGAACATTCAAAATAAAATACAAAGGCAGAGACAGTAAATACCTGTAACTTACTTCAAAATGTCGTCGATCGTTTACATCAAATCTAAAGTGTAGAGTTAGAGTAATATCTTTGTTTTGTAAGTCATAAGCATGTTACCTTTCTAGTATGTTGTAAAATTCATGAAAATGCTTTTCGAGTATCTTCATCGTAAACTACATTATATGTAGAGTGATCATCATGATTATCTGATGTAGGTGGTCAAATCAACAATCTAACACACTCTGAACTTTTAGCTCTCGATAATGCGACATAGAGTTGACTATGTGAAGAAACAGGCGCGTAAATAAATATCAACAAAATTTAATGTTTGACCCTATGCTTTATTTATAGTCATTGCAAAACATAGTCTTATCGGAAATTGTATTCTTTCGAATAGAACATGCACTTTTTCATCATTTGACGATACTAGTGGTATTCAAGGAATAAATACATGTGTGTCCTTAAACTCACCGCTGGCAATTTTAGCGCTTATGATATGCGTTTTGAAATTACAACATGTTAATCGTGTGCCGTTACATAGCCCTTCACAAGGATTTAGATTTCGCAGTAATATAACTTTTTTTAGAGTTAACTAATACAGAGGTAAGCCAGGGGGATTTAAATTATGCAAAAAATCTTCAAATTGACTTTGATCAGTGCGTTCAATAGTTTCATCAATAGCAACATATGTCTTTGATCTAAAAGGAAATTTAGCAATAAGCATATCATATAGTTCATCAACAAAGTCATTTTTTGTTGTTAAAATAACACGAGAAGTTGCTGAATATGAATCAGAAAAGAATATACTTACATTTGGATATGCGATGTTAAATAATTCATCTAACGATTCTTCTTCAAATGTAAAAGGAATAACTATAGAATCTGGAATTTCAATTTTGTTATCACAATTGACTTTTGCTGTTCCATTTCCAATTCTCATCAGATAGTTACATAAGGTAGGATCAGTTTTTGCATGCATATTTTCAGATAAATGTGATTTTTCAAGTCGATTCCAAATATTACAATATAACAAGCTTTCACGGATAAAGTCTTCCTTTTTTCTATTTCGAACTACGGGAAGGGTTTGTCTAAAATCACCTCCAAAAATGATGACTTTTCCACCAAATAGTTCATGTGTACCCATAATATCTTTCAAAAGCAAATGGAAGACTTCAATCATCTTACTCTTCATCATTGATACTTCATCCCATACAATTAGCTTTGCATCTCGAATTAAATATGCTAGCACACTTTGTTTGCTAATGTTACAACTGTAGTTTTGATCAATATCAACAGGGATTTTAAAACGTGAATGAGCAGTTCGTCCTCCAAAAAGGATAGAAGCTACAACACCTGAGCTTCTTGTTGCTAGCGCAATGAATCCTTTAGATTGCACGGTAGCTAACAAAGCACGATATAAAAAAGTTTTCCCCGTTCCTCCAGGACCGTCAATAAAGAAGTCTCCCCCTTTATTTGAAAATGTTCTGGCAATAATTACATTGTATGCTCTTCGTTGTTCAACGTTCAGTTTTTTTCTAACAATATGCATGCCTCAAACATAGTAATTGTTCTTTCCAAGTGAACTTCTCTTGCTTCTTTTCTTTCTCTAGAAGTCTAAATAATTTCAGAAATAATTTTGTACTCATTAACATTGTGTCCCGTCAAATGTAAAATCTCGTTAATATGGCTCAAAACTTTATGTTGAATATCTTTAACTCGAAGATCTGAAAGTCTTCTGACATCGCATCGTCAAACTTTTTCCATATGTCTCTTGGATTAGTAGGACAACAATGTACCAACAATGTGGCAAATAGGTGTCTTAGACTGCAAGGCATCTGATAGCTCACCGCCTCAGATATACATTCAATCAAATTTTTATCACAATATAATAATCTTCTTTTCTCTGCGGCCTCTCTAAATTTATCACAACATACTCCATTCACTGTTTGTATATCCTCATATGATTTAGGACCTCTTATATTCATTAATAATAATCTAAGATAATATCTTTCTCCTTCAGTAGGGTGACATGTTACCACACGTCCAATAGTACATTGTAGTTTGCGGCGACTCCACATTTTTTCACTTACTGACCACTCAAAGTGTTCTAGAAATTTTTTGTATAGAAAGTTAAGCTCAATAGCATCATCATTTGTTTCATTCATATAGAAAAATTCAGTTAGCATTGTTTTTCTAATCATTGGGTTGTTTACAACCGTGTCTATATTTGCAGTGCTTTTAAAAGAAATAAATTGTTGTCTTTCAAGATGTAACTGAAGATGGTAAGCACTTGGATTCATTTCACTTATAGAGAAACCAAATAAGCGCCACATAGCTTTAGGAGGTGACACCCATCTAGTTGATCGATATTCTTTTATTTCATCTATTTCTATAGTCGTGTCATGGTGTAGAAAAAATACAATTTTATCATGCCCTTTACAATTATATTTGTAGAGATACTTGACGACTTTGATATCCGAACATGTTTCAACATTCATGTGACAATTGAACTTACCAAGTAAATAGGGATTACAGGGAACAACCCAAGAATTGTCTAAAAAGTATCCTCTGACTTTTACCTTTTCTCCAGTATTTCTTCTCCTGTAAACTGGGTATGAGTTTATTTCCCTTTGACGTTTGATCAGAGTACTCTTTTGGACATTCAAATTTACAGCAATCTTTTTTTCATGCATAAATTAGTAGGATTTAGTTCTCCACATGGACCATGCATCATGTGTTGAAGAACAAGTGAATAAAGATCAAGTTCTGTATCTTCATTAGGTATTTTAGCATTGATGATATTATCATAAGAGTCAGCTATCAGCAATTTATATTTGTCAGTCAATATGATTAGAAAATGAGCATGCGGAAGATCTTGCTTTTGAAATTCCACGGTAAACATAAAAGCGACAACTTTTCCAAATATGCTTCGTGTTTCACTATGTACTTTTTTAGTTCTTCTACTTTGGCTCTAAATACTCTACTAATAAAGTCGGGTCTATTTTGAACTTCATCAGTTGACAGTAAATGTTCTTTTATTTCTGGCCAAGATGTGTTGCATGTCATAGTTAAAAACATATTAGATTTTTCAAATCGTTGCACTAATGCTATAGCATCCATATATCGTCGACGCATATCCCTTGGTCCACCAATAAATGTAACAGGGAGGAAATTTTGTCTTCCAATGTTAGCAGCTTACCTCTCACCAAATCGCAAAGCATCGCCAATTCTCTGTAACATATCGACTCTGAACAAATCTAGATTAAATGAGATAAAGTCTAATCTTTGTGTTTCAAGTTTTATATATTCATTTACAGAATATTGTTGAAATAATCTTCCTATGTGTAAAACATCATCTTCATCGTCATTTCTCATTTGAAGTTTAAAATAATAATACTCGCGAATAGAACAATTGTCTCTTTTTTGGTTTTTCTGTTGTAGGACATGCTCTTCCATTTGATATCCATCATTGAACAGATGTTCCTAATATTTGGTATGACTTCATTTTCACAAGAATAGTTTGTCCATGAATTCTAGTTGCAGGCATCATCTATTCAGTTTCACAATGCCATCCCCCTTGTCCATATGAAAATAATAATGGATACTATAAAGGATCATAACAACCATATAATAATTCACTAATTGTGACCTGTTACTATTAGTCTAAATTCGAATATGAGGTGCTCGAATAACATTACTACTATTAACCCATATTGCAGCAACTTCTGATGTAGTAGGGAGGTTATATACTCGTTGATCCAAGCCCGCATTACATTTAAGCGCAATATAGAAGCTTGGCAGGTTTGGAACACTAGTCAACGATCTTAAAAATATAGAATATGGATTATTTCGCAGCAACTCCATCAAATTTCAGACTATACTTTCATCAATCCTATCGGAACAAGTCATTCTGTTTGCTAGTTCATTATCATTGTCATAGAAGTATAATTGTAGATTTTTTGCATTTTGGTTCGCAGGGAATAGATCATCTATGAAATGATACATTTGTCCTTGAACTCTAAAAATATAAATACCATGATTTCTTCTCGCTAAATCTCTGTCCTAGCTCACACCAAGTGATATAAATGCAAAGATATTATTGTATGTTCTAATTATGTGTGAAAGCATTTAGATTCCTCAGTGTTTCCTACATATAGATTCTGCAATTCTGCGGGCATTTTGTGTGCAGTTAAGCTAACTAAACCAATGCTACAACAAAATGCAGGAGGTTCAAACTGAAATTTCTTAGCTCGACAGAACTTGCAACGTGAAATTAGTTTAGTGGGACGTTTCTAATCGAATTTGGCTAATGGCTATGTTGCCTGTTTTATTTTCCTTTGGACCTGCAGCTACCAGAAGGTCACAATGAATAAAAGGAAAGGCAAAGCCAGATTTGTAAGAAATAATACTGCAATATACACCGACCTTTATTCAGAATAGTAAAAGAATTCTGATTTCGTTCATTAGCCGTACCAGACGTTGACCCTAGCAGAAGATAATTTTAGGAAATATAATAAATATTTTCTCAATTGAAAAATTGTGAAAACTTTTTCCATAGAGGATTGTACTTGCGTAACTCAAATATTGAGTATGGACGGGCAGAACCTTTTGCCCTGTGAGGGCGGGATGCTAGCGTAGTGGCGTGATGCATGTTAGCTAATAATTGTAACAAAAAATGTGGCTAATGTCAAAGTAATCAAATAAGCTTGACGAAGTAAGCATATTTATGAGCACATGCATACGAACATGTAGAACATTCTACACGAAACTGGAAAACACACATGCTTAGTATTCTAACCTGTTTTAGATAAAAAGGACCATGCAACGGAATTTTTTCCTCGTAGTCGGCATTTTAGCAGCAGAGCCTGTTTTTCTGTGGATGCCATTTTTTTATACCTCTCACACCGTCTGAAATTCATTTCTTCATTTTGTTCTGCCGAGTAGGAAGAACTACTTTTGTTATGAGAATGCATCTACTTCAATGTAGTTTCTATCTCCCATTATGTGTACTTGAGACCATTTTAGAGACTAAATATTCTAAAGTATAAAAATAAGGAAATAACAGCATTAGAGTTGCTGGAGCAAATATAATACCCATTATAGATTGACCCAAATCTACTGCAAATTTTTCAAATTAGAGACCATGACTCACAATTGAAATTTTGAGAGAGATATTGTATGGTGAAGAGCAAAAGAAAACCAGATACCCCGAATTAAATAATTCCAAGTATAAATAATTGGAGAATAAGAGTGGAACATGTTGAGAGAATGCAAGTTTAGTTAATCAAGCAGAGCAGAGAATTAAAGAGGGAGAAATTAAGTAGAAGAACCACAGAGTAACTGTGCTCACCAAAAGGCCAAAAAGTCACAAAGGCATAACAGTTGACACTGAATGTCAAGGGAAGAACATAGACTTAAAAAGAAAATTGAAAGAGTATTGAAGGAAAATTTCTTGAAACAAGGCTGGTGAGAGTTTCATCGTTCAATTCAAGGATAAGAATAGAAAGCCACCGTTTAGTTGGGCGGGAAATGTCTAATAAATCCTCATCATAAAGTGTTCCTTAATTTCTTTGAAGGACAAAAGTGGTAGATCGACAATATAACTTTTTACCGTAGTTCCACCTACGCAAATAAAGTCGCAGGTGTTGGGCCCTTAATCTCAGTTCAATCTTCAAACATAAGCACATGAAAAACAATATAATTCTATTTTAACTCTTGTTAAGCACAGATGACGACGAGGAGCTGCTTTCCTTTCCTTTATGTATACTAGTAATGTATACTAGTAATGTATAAATCTAACACCTTTAATTCTTTCTCATTACTGTTTATCTTAAGAATGACGTCCTATCTCATCTCATACTTTGTAGATCTTATACATACATTGTTGATTCACCTCAATATTGATCTATAATCTACCATTGAAAACTTGAAATTTTATGTAACACTGCTGCTAGGGCTCACGTCTCATCGGTGAACATCTGAAATGATTAGACTGATCCACCTAGGGTGATACCATGTTTCCTTAGCCATACTTCATAGCATCCCAATGTGATTCACCTTATGTGAGTATTTTAATCCTGCACAATTCATGAAATCCCTTCTTTTTTTTTCTTTTTTCAAATCATTACTCAATCGAAGGACCAAACATCATCCTTCATCCATCACAATTGCACCCTCATTATACTACCAGGGTAGCATTCCATCTCTTCTAAATGCTACTAGTCTTAGACTCCTCTGAGTTCATCCAGGATATACTGAGCTTTCTATAACTTAGAGAACCCATCAACTCTCTTATTTTCACGGGCTTAATCTCGAGGTCTTATCCACTTTCATCACCTTCCCACTCTCCTTTTCTTATCCTTACTCCTATCTTCCGAAAACCTTGTCGCTCTACCACACTTTAGCTTGCAAGCTACACATATCTTTTTATACAACTTGCAACCTCCCTTCAACTTGCTTACACCATAGATTTTCTTATGTTATTCTGGAACATCAATAGAGACATCACAACGTCTCTAACTCCTCTTTACTCTCTTAACTAAACCTCTCCATACCTAGAACCCATAGTCTAGAAAATATGCTATTGACGATGCTGCCATCGTTCCTGGATACTGAATCCTAGTGCTTCTAGACATTTGTCCGAAGTATGGACAATTCACAACCTTCTGCATTTGAGTATCTCGTATGTTGTTCACCTTTACCTTACTTACCTTAAAAATCTTGCATCATATCTTCTATCTCTTTTATGACCTCCCTTCCACATAGGTATAATTCACATTCGCAACTCAAAGCTCTATTATAATACTTGTACCTCTGGTGCATACACATCCTGGTGAGAGCTTCATACTGACTTTTTATGAGGTTGGTACTCTTCTAACTGGCTTTATCATAGAGCCGTTGTAGAATATGGTTGTTGTACTATCTCTCTTGTACCTCTAATATTAAGAGTGATTCTACAATGTTCTCAATCACGATTTTTATAATCTTCTGGTCCAATAATCAGACTCCTGATTCACTTAGTTTATGTAACTCCTTAGTTTCCTCTTCCTTCTAATCAACCTTTATGTAGGCTTCTACTATCTTCTTTTAGCCCCTCATAGACGCTATGGAATATCTATTTTACAATCTTCTAACAGTTCAATCGTTTGTCTATGACCTGGGCTCAATTCGTTCTTTTAACTTATATCAGAATCTTCTACGGCTGTATGATTGTCAACATATATGTTGTATGGGTAATGCTCCAGAATCCTAAGTGCGTTCATAATGTAACTAACTCTGGATCATTGATCGAATAGTTCCTTTCTCTCCACCATTATCATATCGTTTTCCATTTTCAATATTCATCTTGCAAGTTGTGATCATAGACATATACAAGAGTAATTTAAGTTGCAAGCACGGGTAAGTGAGCACATAGCTAGCATGAATAATTCTCAGTTTCAATCTTGGCCTATAGCCTAAGCATTTCAACACATAATTGTATAGTTCATACTTCTCTAAATTTTCAAGAATGGTACATTGCATCACATTGAGGCACATCCTTCACGTATATGTGTAGATAATTGCAAATCAATTAACGCGTAATGACAATCAATACATTAACCAATTAAAATGTTACCACACTTTCGTAAACGCCCACGGAGCTTAATTTCTAATAAAAGGGGGTTTTAGCCATACATACCTTAATATAGCTTCCCTTACTCTTTACAAATTTCCGGAACTCTTATCGCTTCGATCTATTATGCAAGAATTACAAATTAATCCGAGAATTAGAGACGAGGTTGAGATTCTAGCTTGGTTCGAGCATTATATCAAACACTAAAGGTGCATTATGATCTTAGGCCCCTTTTGAGAGAAATTTCTATCCTTTTATACCCCAATTGCTCCCTTTTTAGTTTACTAGCTCCCAATACTCTAAGTTTTGATATGCATGCAAGGAATTAATTCTTATACCCATGAATTACCTTACTAATGACCCCTTATAGCTGAGTGTAGAAATAATAACTAAGGTGATGAAGCCTTACCTCTTGAGATGAAAATTTAGTTGCCTTTTGTTTGATTATCTTCAAGGATTTAACAAGGTTTCATGGAGTAATTTGATGGGAAGAACTTTCTCTCACTTAGACCCCTCTCTCTCACTCTAGAAATGTCCAAAAAAATGCTCAAAATGAGCTATAATACCGAATATATCGATAGGGGCGTCGGGTTAAAAATTAGAAAATTGGAGCCCCGAGTCGGATCTGCGATCACATTTGCGATCGCAAAATGGAAATGCGGGCTGCAGATTGGACCGCAAAAAGGTTCCCAAAATCTGAACACTCTCCTTGGGTATGCGACGGAAATGCGGTCCGATACCCGTTCTGCGGTCTCATTACACACCGTAGAACTGACCTTCACAAGATCCCAAGGAAATTATGCGACGACTATGCGGTCCGCATATCAGTTATGCGATCGCATAATGGACCGCATTTTTAACCTCAAATTAGCTAACACCCTGACTCATTCTGCGGCAGAAATGCGGTCCGCATACCTGGTATGCGACCGCATTCTAGAACGTATATTTGTACTTTTCTGTAAAACATTGATTCTTGGTTTTTAAATGCATAGATCAGCTCAAAGGGTCCGAACTGCGGCGACTGCTCGCCGCGAAGAAGTTTTGTGAGTTTCTATCACCTGACCTAACAAGGCACTACGAGGTTCGGGCTTTGAGTGAATTTTTTTTTCACGGGGCCTCACATCCTCCCCCACTTATGATCATTCGTCCTCGAATGAGGATCAGGGTTCGCTTACTAACAGTCTTTGTGCAATCTTCTGCCCTTTATAACCTGAAACATATTGTTAGTCCCCAAATTTAGCTATCTCCCTAAATTTCTGAAAATTTTGCCAGAGTTTCCTTTGTATTTAGGTCTATCCACCTGTCAGAGAGCCCTAGAATCATATCCTAACAGCATAAACATATTTATAAACATAATGTAACTTGTACAACATCAACCAAGGCCGTATAGGCAATCACATTACCAAAAAGGGGATGATTTTACATAGGTCAACCCAAAAGATAAGAGTTCATAGGAACTAAATGCATTAAGGCTGTTACCTGACTATACAAAAAAAAAAAAAGCGGATATTTCTTTTTCATTTCATCCTCGGCTTGCCAAGTAGCTTCCTAAACTTGCTGGTTCCGCCATAATACTTTCACAGATGCAATTTCCTTATTTCTCAATTTTCGAACCTGCCTATCAAGAATGGCGACTGGAACTTCTTCATATGATAGGTCTTCATTAACCTCAATGGTCTCAACTGGCACAATGGTGGAAGGATCTCCCACTACCTTCCTCAACATAGACACATGAAAGACCGGGTGTACCAATGACATCTCGGGTGGTAGCTCGAGATTGTATGCACATGAAAGAATTTTTGTTAGTTTCTATCACCTGACACTAACTAGGCACTACGAGGTTCGGGCTTTGAGTGAAATTTTTTTTTTCACGGGGCCTCACATCCGAGTCCAATATGCGAAGCCGATGTCCCATCTTTTCACTAACTCAGGTACTTTTCTATGTCCGTTCGAGGACGAACGGTTGTTTTGGAGGTGGAGAATGTGATTACCTGAAAGTTCATCTTTTGTTTTAGAGTCCATTTGTATGTTTTGAAGCCTTGAAAACCTCCTTGTATGTCTCCTCGATTTGCATGCACAGTCCGGGTGTGATACCTAAAAGCGTTTGTATGAAAAATATTAAGAAATAATTATTTTGGCTTAAAAATATGATTTTAGTTGACTTCGGTCAACAGTTTGGGAAAACAGACCAGGACCCGTGTTCTGATGGTCCCGGAGGGTCCCTTGTAAAATATAAGATTGGCGCATATGCTCGAAATCAAATTTCGAGGCTCCTAGCCCGAGAAAAGAATTTTGAAGAAAATTGTTTACTAGAATACATAAAGACTTTTGGAAATGATATGGTTCAAGTTCTTGATGGTATTAAGCCCGTATTTTAGTTTCGGGGCCCGGTACAGGTTTAAAATAATAATTAAGTCGAACCTATGAAATTTGGAAAGAGTTGGAGTTGATTTGGTATAAATCAGACCTTTAGCCGGGAAAATGGAAAATTTCAATTTTACTAAGAATTTCATGAAATTGAGGCTAAATTCGTAGTTGTTGATGTTATTTATGATTTGATCGCACGAGCAAGTCCGTATGATGTTTTTAGACTTGCGTGAATGTTTGGTTTAGAGTCCCGAGGGCTCGGGTGAATTTTTGATAGGCCACGGAGTGAGTTTGGACTTAGAAATTTTTGATTTTCATCTGGTATTTATTGCAGGCTCTGATCTCGCAATTGCGAGGTCAGGCTTCGCAATTGCGAGCCTGTCAGGTTTGGTAATTGTGATGGGGCTGATCGCAATTGCGATGAATGCCCTAGCCAGCCTTGTTTGTATTTGCAAGCATTTCTTTGCAAATGCGACGTTCTCAGTAGTCGCAAATGTGACCTATTTTTCGCAAATGCGAAGGGAGCAGAAATTCCTAGGGTTCGCGATTGCGAATCCCTGATAGCAATTGTGATAACTACACTTGTTAAGTGAAATTTCAGATGGGATTTTTCATCATTTTCCACTTCTCTCAAACCCTAATCATCTTTAGGCGAATTTTCAAAGGCTAAAACTTCTCCAAATCATAAGTAAGTGATTTCTAACTCATCCTCTTCAATCTAATTCATCGTTTTACATAATTTCACTTAAAAATCTAGGGTTTTTCATAGGACATTTGGTGTTTTGGGTAGAAGTTAGGATTTTCGAATTTTAGGGATTTGGACCTCAAATTGAGGTCAGATTTCAAAAAAAAAAATTTATATTTGAGTTCGTGGGTGTTTGGGTGATCGGGTTCTGGTTCGAAATTTGGTTTTTGACCAAGCAGGCCCGGGGTCGATTTTTGACTTTCTGGGGAAAACATTGGGAAATCTATTTTCATGCATTAGAATTAGTTTATTTAGCATTTATTGATGTTATTGAATTAATTATGGCTAGATACGAGTGAATTGGTGGTGGAATCGAGAGGTAAAGCGGTGGTTGAGTGTTGAATTACCCGTTGGCTTGAGGTAAGTGTTTTGTTTATCATTGACTTGAGGGAATAGGAATCCCCGACTTATGTGCTATGTGAAATCTCATGTGTGTGGCGTATAGGTGAGGTGACGAGCACCTATGCGCCACTAAATTTCCATTTTTAGTTCGTTCCCTTCCTCGTTTCCTATTATGCCATTTCTTGTCTTAATTGTTACCTACTTAAACTGTTTCCATGCTTTAATTATTTTTTGCCAATAAATGTCTCGATGCCTAATTGTTACATATTAACTATTGCCCTCTTTTCTGAAGTATCTAATTGTTTCATGGTTCCGCTTTATTATACTGTTGGATTATGTTGAGTTATTGGTGCCTTAAGGTGCACCTTGGTTGGTCTTGCTGATTAGCCTTCATGGGTGAAGTGTTGTAATCGTAGTGATATCCCTTTGTGTGAGTTGAAGTATAGAAATGTGGAAATTAAGTTAACCTGTGAAACACTTTGTATTTACTCTTTGTGATTGGTGTTGATGTATACATATGTTGGGATCAGGTTGCACGCTGCAATAGGAGGAATAAGGGAGGAAAGTGATTCTCTGGTGGGATCGAGTTGCACGCTGCAACAAGGAGTAATAAGGGAGTACAGGTGGGATTAGGTTTGTTTACCGTGAAAATGGTAACGACAATTAAATTTATGAAATTGGATTCTAAAAATACGTGATCTATTCCCAAGCTAGTTGTTAGAGAAGAGGATGCTAGTATTATGAATTTTAACGATGGGGCGGGAGATAAACAAGGTAACAACCAAACCAAAGAGCCTGCTACCCGGGCATAAGCTTGGTCGATTGGGACTTCGAGGTCGACCTCGGGTTGTCGGGGACACTCGGGAGTAGTATAACAGCTAGAGATATAATCAAACGAAGCTATTTATAACCGAATTGAGCTTGTATGATGAAGAACACATATAAAATGAAGAACACATATAGAGGCAAAGGATATCGAGATATCCTCAGTATCAGTGAGATCCAATAAGTTCTAGTAAGAAGAGAGAGAGAGAGAGAGAGAAAGAGAGAGAGAGAGAGAGAGAGAGAGAGAGAGAGAGAGAGAGAGAGATTATTGCACTTCGTAGAATTGAGGGAGCAACATCAGTTCCTTACAAGGTAGGGTGAGTCTCCTTTATATAGGAGAGGAAACTCGGTTACGAATACATGTATATTTAATTTATGATATATGAAGATGTGATGGCTTGACTCGACGCCCCAGCATAAGCTATGGATAGGCCGGCCTGTCAGACTCAATCGCGTGTCTTAGGGGCTTCCCCCCTTTGTCTTTATCTCGGCCTCAAATCGGGCTCCGTGTCCTCGGGGTCTCGAGGTACCTCCCCGAGATGGTTGATGGCAAGAAATCGGGCCCTCTGATTTCACCGCGTATAGATAGTCTCCGCGTTTCTTAGAGGGTAGCGATAAGAAATGTTTTTGACACCCCGTTCTGCGGGTTCTTGAAATGACATCATGCTGTTGGTGTAGCCCCGGACACAAATGACGAGGCATTTCACCTTTTCGCTCTTCCAGGGTTATTCAAAAATATCATGACTCCTTGCTCCTTGGGGTCATATTGTCGTTTATCGGTTCAGCTTCCATGAAAGCATTAATTGCGCTTGTTGTTACGCTTTTCGAGGGCAGTAATGGCGCCGTCGGTTACTTTGTACCCCCCTATATATGGGGATTCTCGCGATCAACTTTTATTCAAACTTCCTTCGATATCCATCCTTCTCTCCTTTCCTGCCATTTTTTAGTCTTTGTTATGTTTGAGGCCCATGGCCTCAAGATCTTACGCCATATATGCCATGGCCCAAAATAAGAGTCGGACCCTTCGTATTGATCTAAGCTTGTAAAAATCAAAAGAATCAATTTTTCCAGAAAATGCCATTCTATGGCCCAGAATGCGGTCGCAGATCTAGTATGCAGACCGCATTCCTACCGCAGAGTGAAACTGAAGAGTTGTCAAAATAAATGTTGAAAATATGGTCTATTATGCGATCGCATAACCAATATGCGGACCGCATAATCGTCGCATAAGTTCCTCAAGGATATGTGAAGGTAAGTTCTGCGGTGCACAATGCGAACAGACTCCTCAGAGTTTTGGGGGCACTTCTGCGGTCCAATCTGCGGACCGCATTTCGGTTCTGCGATCGCAGAATGCGACCGCAAATCTTGCTCGGGCTTCTATTTTTCTAAACATTAAAACCCGACCCCTTTGAAATAAAACACCCATCCCCCTCATTCTTTAACGATCTTCTGCACAAAATAAGAGAGAGGAAGAGAGGGTCTTGAGAGAGAAAGTCATCTTCTCCAAAATTTGATTCTTCAAAACTATCCGGGCCGGGAAATTTCAAGCTTATCTTCATCCCCCTTTCCTTGCAGGTAAAATCCCTAACCCTTTTCATTGAACTTCAGGTTTAAACTAAGGGGGGGTCTCATGCATTGGTTCTTGAAAATAATGGTTGAACTCATACATGCATGCCTTTCTATAGCCTAGAATCTAGTAGGAGTAGTTGGGTGGGAGCAAAGACTTGTACAAAGAAGGGGCTGATAACCTAGATAAGTTTGAGAAGCATTTGTGAACCCCAATTCTAAGTTATGTGTATTAAATTGTGCACTAGATTGACGTTGCTAGATTATTTGGTGAATTGGAAATAGAAGTTAAAAGGGAATTCGGCTCCAGGTATGTATGGCTAACTTTGATCTTTGTAAAATCACCTTGCTTGGTGTTCAATATTTGGTACGTGTTGTCTACGTGGGTTATTTGTGAAGTTAAACTCTTGCTAGTAATATGTGTTTACTTGTGTGAACCATTTGTGAATTCATGTAAACGTTGTTGGTTAAGACGTCCGATATGATTGTGCAAGTAAATGGCAATAAACCAAGTTGTTATTGTGAATGTGTTATGTGGTAAGAACTGTGGAATAAATGATGGAAAGGAATCGGGATTGGTGAAATTGAGATAACTGTGGTAACATCCTTTGTGGCTAGTTGTGGAAAATTATTGTTGTGATTTAAATGGTACAACGGGCTGTTGAAAAGGATGGAAATGGCATTGATAGTCATATATACCTTGTGTGAGTTGTGTTGTTGTTCCTTGAGATGTGTTGTCGTTGTTATTGGGATTTGTTGTTGTTGTTCCTGAAACTTGTTGTTGTTCTCCTTGTAAATTGTCATTGCTGTGGTATTGTTTGTGAATTGTGATTGCTTGGTGGAATCGGGTTGCGCGCCGCAACACGAAGTAATAAGGTGTGGGTTGTGGTGATAAGGGTGGCCGAGGTAATAAGGGTGGCCGAGGTAATAACGATGGCCGAGGTAATAAGGGAGGAAAGTGATCGAAATCACTATTGAAATGAAATTATGAACAAATTGTGAAATTATTGATGTGGAAATGTGGAAGGGGAAACAGGAGAGATTGTAAACTTGTTGGTTTGATTGCTCTTTCTTCCTTCTTTGTGTATTTGATTGTTATTTCTATTACGATTACATACTTGCTTATAAATTGTGAAATTATTGATGTGGAAGTGTGCCTGTTTATGGAGGAAAGATTGTATACCTGTTGGCTTAATTGTTCCCTCCTTGTGGATTTGATTGTCGCTTTTATTACTGCTACTTACTTGCTTATGGTTTGAGTTTACTTGGAGCAAATTTTGTTCATACATACCAGTACAATTCAAATGTACTGACGTCCCTTTTGCCGGGGGCGCTACATTCGTGTTATGATTGTAGGTGGATCCGTAGCAGGTACTCCAGTCCATCGATCGTAGCTCCCCTTCGTCCTCCATCAGCTTTTTGGTGAGCCCCTTTCCTCTCGGGGCCCTGCGTGGCTCAGGCCGCTTGTTTCCGGAGTTTTATTTTGATTTTTGTGTAAGGTATAGCCGGAGCCTTGTTACCCGCAAATACTATATTATCCTGTTGTACTATTAGAGGCTCCGTAGACAGTAGATGTGGGTTAGAAACTTGTGTATACCGTGTTTTCATACATTGGTATCGAGTTGGTAATTTCACTTCTATTATGCAAGTATGTATGTGCTTTATAAATTAAAATGTTTTTTTAATTAATTATTTGGCAAATTCTTGGAATAATTGAGTAAGGAAAACATGGGGTGACATGTGGGTTAGGAAAGGCATCCAGGTTCGCTTGGCTGGGGCTACTCGATCGGGCACCGGTCATGTCCCTCGAATTTGGGGCGTGACAAACTTGGTATCAGAGCCTACGGTTTTAAGGAGTCCTAGGATGTCACGGAGCCGTGTCTAGTAGAGCCTTACTTATCGGTGTGAAGTCGACCACATCTATAAGTGGGGGGCTGCATGGACATTTAGGAAATTTCCCACTTCCTTGTTATTCTGTATCGTGCGGTCAAGTGAAATGTGAAAGCATCCATGTCTAACTCGTGCTTTGTTCCGAATTTTTCAGTAATGGCACCTAAGAAGAGAGCTAGACTCGGCCTTGGGGCCAATGCCACCCCGAGGGAGGCTACGAATCATATACCTGATGTCGTGGGTGAGAGTGACTCCTCGGCCTTGAACCTACCTGGCCCGTCTGTCCCAGACCAGCATGTTCCTGATCCTGCAACGGCAGAGGGTGCCACCATCCCTCCCGCCGATATTCCTGAACCTGGCACCATTCCAGCTCCTGGTCCCGAGGTTTCTGATGTGGACCTTAGGGGAGCCATCCGCATGTTGACCCAGTTAGTGGCCGCTCAGGCCCAGAGATCTCAGGATGCCCCTACATCCTCTAGCGGACAGGGAGATTCTACCAGCTCCAGAGTTAACCAGCTTTTGCGGTTAGCCCCTCCAGAGTTCTCAGGCACAGACCCAGAGGCCGATCCGCAGGAATTTCTTGATGAAATGTATAAGACCCTCCGAGTGATGAAAGCTTCAGAGACAGAGGGAGTTGAATTGGCATCATACAGGTTGAGGGGAGCAACGTATTCATGGTTCGAGATGTGGGAGGACTCCCGTGGGGAGGGAGGACCTCCGGCCGGATGGGATGAGTTTGTAGATGCGTTCATGGACCAGTTCTTGCCTGCTGAGACAATAGCAGCCCATGCCACGGAGTTTGAGACCCTCAAGCAGGGCAGTATGAGTGTTTGGGAATACCACATGGAGTTCGTGAGATTGTCCAAGTATGCTCCTCAGTTAGTGTCGACCATGGCAGCTAGAGTTCGGCGATTTGTTCAGGGCCTTAGTCCCTTGGTAGTAAATGAGGCTGCTACAGCGGCCTTACACTCGGATATGAACTATGGAAAGATTGTGGGATTCGCTCAGGCCACAGAGGCTAGGAAGTTCAAGATTCGGGCGGAAAGGGAGAATAGCAACAGGGCCCGATCAACAGGTCACTCAGGGAGATCAACTCAAGGAAGAGGGTCATCAGGGCCGTCCCAGTCATATGCTCAGTCCTCAGCGAGCGCACCATCATCTCTGCACAGTTATCAGCAGAACAGCCGCATGAGACCAGGTTCAGACGGTAGGAGACCCCATCAGTCCGGTCGTTCAGGAGGGAGATCACAGCAGCAGGGGAGGGCTCCATGCCCCAAGTGTGGGAGATTTCATACAGAGGCTTGCTACTTGGATATCCCGGTGTGTTTCAGATGCGGGGTGAGAGGTCATATTCAGCGAGACTGTCGTGTGCCCAGTCAGGGCATGGGTAGGGGATCTGCTCAGTCGTCCGGTTCTTCAGTCGCCACATCATCTGGGCATCCTCCAGCCCCAGCAGGACGTGGTACAGTTAGGGGTGGAGCTCGTGGTAGAGGTGGACCCAGCCGGTTCTACGCTTTGAGTGGTCGTCAGAATGCAGAGGCTTCTCCAGATGTGGTTACAGGTATCTTGTCTGTTCAGGCCCTTGATTGTTATGCTCTTATTGATACGGGGTCCTCTTTGTCTTATGTCACCCCATTCATTGCTTCAAGCTTTTGGATAGAACCCGAACAGCTTCATGAGCCGTTCTCTGTATCGACTCCGGTTGGTGATTCTATTACAGCCGCGCGAGTTTATAGGAATTGTGTTGTCACGGTATGTGGTCGCGTTACCACGGCCGATCTTATCGAGCTTGGAATGGTGGATTTTGATGTGATTATGGGGATGGACTGGCTTTATACGTGCTTTGCTAAACTTGACTGCCGAACGAGAGTCATGAGACTCGAGTTCCCTAATGAGCCGGTTATCGAGTGGAAAGGGAATGATGTGGTGCCGAAGGGTAGGTTTATTTCCTACCTTAAGGCTTCAAAGATGATTAAGAAGGGATGTATCTATCATTTGGTCAGGGTGGCGGACACCACTTCAGGAGTGTCTACCCCCGAGTCCGTGCCAGTCGTGAATGAGTTTCTCGAAGTGTTTCCGGACGAGCTTCTAGGGATTCCGCCAGATAGGGAGATTGATATCGGGATTGATGTATTGCCATATACGCAGCCAATATCTATTCCACCATACAGAATGGCTCCAGCGGAGTTAAGGGAGTTAAAGGAGCAGCTGAAGGATTTATTAGAAAAGGGGTTCATACGGCCGAGTGTGTCGCCGTGGGGTGCTCCGGTTCTCTTTGTCAGGAAGAAGGATGGGTCGCTCCGGATGTGTATTGATTATCGGCAACTCAACAAAGTCACCATCAAGAATAAATATCCTCTGCCTCGAATAGATGATTTGTTCGACCAATTGCAAGGTGCAAGGTTCTTCTCCAAAATTGATCTACGGTCCGGGTATCACCAATTGAAGATTAGGGAGCAGGATATTCCCAAGACCTCTTTCAGAACTCGCTATAGTAACTTTGAATTCTTGGTCATGTCTTTTGGGCTAACCAACGCCCCGGCAGCCTTTTATGGATCTTATAAATCGTGTCTTCAAGCCATTTGTAGACTCCTTCGTGATTGTTTTTATTGACGACATCCTTGTTTATTCGCGGAGCCGAGAGGATCATGCCGGTCACCTCAGGGCAGTTCTGCAGACTGTTCATCAGCACCAGTTGTATGCTAAATTTTAAAAATGTGAGTTTTTGTTGGAGTCCGTTGCCTTTTTGGGTCATGTTGTTTCTAGTGAAGGGATTCAGGTAGACCCCAGAAGATTGCAGCAGTAAAAGATTGGCCTAGACCCACGACGCCGACGGAGATTCGTAGCTTCTTGGGTTTAGCAGGGTATTATCGGAGGTTTGTGGAGGGATTCTCTGCCCTCGCCTCCCCATTGACTAAGTTGACGCAGAAAGCAGTTGAGTTTCAATGGTCCGACGCTTGTGAGAAAAGTTTTCAGGAACTGAAGTCAAGGTTAACCTCGGCACCAATATTTACCTTGCCAGAAGGCACGGAAGGATTTGTGGTTTATTGCGATGCCTCCAGGGTTGGTTTGGGGTTTGTGTTGATGCAACATGGGAAAGTTATAGCGTATGCTTCGAGGCAGCTCAAGAATCACGAGAAAAATTATCCGACACATGATTTTGAGCTTGCGGCAGTTGTGTTTGCTTTGAAAATATGGCGGCATTATCTTTATGGGGTCTATGTGGATGTGTTCTCAGACCACAAGAGTCTCCAGTATTTGTTCAAGCAGAAGGAATTGAAATTAAGGCAGCGACGGTGGTTAGAATTACTCAAGGATTATGATATGAACATTTTGTACCATCCAGGGAAGGCGAACGTGGTGGCCGACGCTCTCAGTCGGAAATCTATGGGTAGTTTGGCTCATTTGGGAGTGGATCAAAGGCCCTTGGCTCCGGAGGTTTATCAATTGGCCAGTCTAGGGGTTTGTATTTCGACATCAGACGAGGGGAATGTTATGGTACATAATGGAGCAGAATCGTCACTCGTAGCGGAAGTCAAGGAAAAGCAGTTTATCGATCCAGCATTGGCTCAAATGAAGGAAGCAGTTTTGAGTAACAAGACTTCGGCATTTTCACTCGGCAGCGAGGATGGTGTATTGCGGTGTCAAGGTAGGCTGTGTGTTCCGGATGTGGATTAGCTTCGGGAGAGGGTAATGGCGGAGGCACATAATTCCAGGTATTCCGTGCATCCAGGTTCTACGAAAATGTATCATGACCTCAAGGAAGATCTATTGGTGGAACGGTATGAAGAGGGGTGTGGCGGACTTTGTATCTAAATGTCCGAATTGTCAGCAAGTGAAGGCTGAGCATCAGCGGCCCTGTGGGTTAACTCAGCTTATGGAAATACCAATATGGAAATGGGAGATGATCAACATGGATTTCATGGTAGGATTACCTCGCACTCAGCGCAAGTTCGACTCAATTTGGGTAATAGTGGATCGACTCACCAAATCAGCTCACTTCTTGCCAGTCATGTCCACCGATACTGCAGAACAATATGCTAAGTTGTATATCAAGGAGATAGTAAGGCTTCATGGCACTCCACTTTCTATTATCTCGGATCGAGGGGCCCAGTTCACAGCTAATTTTTGGAAGAAATTTTAGCAAGGTTTGGGTACTCAGGTTCATTTGCTTACAATAACAGCTTTCATGCTAGCATTCAAATGGCCCCATTTGAGGCATTGTACGGAAGGAGGTGCAGGTCTCCGATCAGATGGTTTGAAGTGGGTGAAGCAGAATTAATAGGACCGGATCTTGTGCACCAGGCTATGGAGAAAGTTAAAGTCATTCAGGAAAGGATGAAACTGCTCTGAGTCGCCAGAAATCCTATGCGGAAGTTCGTCGAAGAGAATTGGAATTTCAAGTTGATGATTTGGTGTTCTTGAGGGTATCTCCTATGAAGGGAGTCATGCGATTCGGGAAGAAAGGTAAGTTGAATCCTAGGTACGTCGGGCCGTACCGGATCGTTCAAAGGGTAGGGCAGGTGGCCTATAGGTTGGAATTGCCTCCTGAAATGTCATTAGTGCACCCGGTGTTCCATGTGTCTATGTTGAAGAAAGTAGTTGGAGATCCGTCCACTATCGTGCCAGTCGAGACTATCAAGGTTAATGAAGAGCTGTCGTATGAGGAAGTTCCGGTTGCCATTCTTGATAGACAAGTTCGTAAGTTGAGAAATAAGGAAGTTGCCTCAGTTAAGGTGTTGTGGCGAAGTCAACAAGTTGAGGAAGCTACATGGGAAGCGGAGAAGGAAATGAAAGAGAAATATCCCCATCTGTTTGATCAAGTCTAGAAGAAATTATGTGGCCTTTCTATCTCTAAAACAACTATTATTGTGTCCAAATTGGTTCGTTCCTAAATGCTAGTGAAGTCCCTCTAGTTGTGCAAGACTTATAGGTGTTGTGATTGTTTTAAGTCATGTGAACATCTCTTTGGTAAATGAAAATTTTACAAAGAACTCTTGTGATAAGTAATCAATTAATGGTTGTATATGTTAGTAATGAATTATTTGTATGCATGTAGTATGTTGAAATGGCTAAATTATGTGAAACTCATTGAAATAACTGATTCATAAGCAAAACGTATCAAGTGATCAAATGTGTGCAATTGTTAAGGTAGGAAATTGTATGACAGTTGTAGGGATGGTTGTAATTCTATTATGGTGTTTGGAATTTGTGTTTCGGGGGCCCTCTGTCAGGTAGAGATGTCCAAATTACAAAGGAAACTCTGGCAAAACTTTTCTAAGAATATGGGAAATAGTGAAAAGTACAGGAATCTGCGTAACATGTTTTCAAAACCAACTGGTCTTTGAAATACTGAAAAGATTGAAATAGGTCCTCATTCGGGGACGAATGATTTTAAGTAGGGGAGTATGTGAGGCCCCATAAAAAAAATTTGGCTCAAAACCTAGTATCTTGTGGTGTCGACTCCGAATATGTGTTAGGAATGCGTAGAATTCTCGCGGCTCGCAAGCTTGCCGCAGTTCGGACCCTTGGTATTGATCTAAGCTTGTAAAAATCAAAAGAATCAATTTTTCCAAAAAATGCCATTCTGCGGCCCAGAATGCGGTCGTAGATCTAGTATGCGGACCACATTCCTACCGCAGAGTGAAACAGAAGAGTTGTCAAAATTAATGTTGAAAATGCGGTCTATTATGCGATCGCATAACCAATATGCGGACCGCATAATCGTCGCATAATTTCCTCAAGGATTTGTGAAGGTCAGTTATGCGGTGCACAATGCGACCGCATAACAGGAATGCGGACCGCATTCCTGTCGCAGACCCGAACAGACTCCTCAGAGTTTTGGGGGCACTTCTTCGGTCCAATCTGCAGACCGCATTTCGGTTCTGCGATCGCAGAATGCGACCGCAGATCTTGCTCGGGCTTCTATTTTTCTAAATTTTAAAACCCGACCCCTTTGAAATAAAACACCCATCCCCCTCATTCTTTAACGATCTTCTGCACAAAATAAGAGAGAGGAAGAGAGGGTCTTGAGAGAGAAAGTCATCTTCTCCAAAATTTGATTCTTCAAAACTATCCGTGCCGGGAAATTTCAAGCTTATCTTCATCCCCCTTTTCTTGCAGGTAAAATCCCTAACTCTTTTCATTGAATTTCAGGTTTAAACTAAGGGGGGGGGGGGGAGTCTCATGCATTGGTTCTTGAAAATAATGGTTGAACTCATACATGCATGCCTTTCTATAACCTAAAATAGTAGGAGTAGTTGGGTGGGAGCAAAGACTTGTACAAAGAAGGGGCTGATAACCTAGATAAGTTTGAGAAGCATTTGTGAACCCCAATTCTAAGTTATGTGTATTAAATTGTGCACTAGATTGACGTTGCTAGATTATTTAGTGAATTGGAAATAGAAGTTAAAAGGGAATTCGGCTCCAGGTATGTATGGCTAACTTTGATCTTTGTAAAATCACCTTGCTTGGTGTTCAATATTTGGTACGTGTTGTCTACGTGGGTTATTTATGAAGTTAAACTCTTGCTAGTAATATGTGTTTACTTGTGTGAACCATTTGTGAATTCATGTAAACATTGTGCCTTAAACGTTGTTGGTTAAGACGTCCGATATGATTGTGCAAGTAAATGGCAATAAACCAAGTTGTGATTGCAAATGTGTTATCTGGTAAGAACTGTGGAATAAATGATGGAAAGGAATCGAGATTGGTAAAATTGAGATAACTGTGGTAACATCCTTTGTGGCTAGTTGTGGAAAATTATTGTTGTGATTTAAATGGTACAACGGGCTGTTGAAAAGGATGGAAATGGCATTGATAGTCATATAAACCCTGTGTGAGTTGTGTTGTTGTTCCTTGAGATGTGTTGTCGTTGTTATTGGGATTTGTTATTGTTGTTCCTGAAACTTGTTGTTGTTCTCCTTGTAAATTGTCATTGCTGTGGTATTGTTTGTGAATTGTGATTTCTTGGTGGGATCGGGTTGCGCGCCGCAACACGAAGTAATAAGGTGTGGGTTTTGGTGATAAGGGTGGCCGAGGTAATAAGGGTGGAAAGTGATCGAAATCACTATTGAAATGAAATTATGAACAAATTGTGAAATTATTGATGTGGAAATGTGGAAGGGGAAAACAGGAGAGATTGTAAACTTGTTTGGCTTGATTGTTCCTTCTTTGTATATTTGATTGTTATTTCTATTACGATTACATACTTGCTTATAAATTGTGAAATTATTGATGTGGAAGTGTGGAAGAGGAAGCAGGAGAGATTGTGTACTTGTTCGGCTTAGTTGTTCCCTTTTTGTTGATTTGATTGTAGTTTTTATTACTGCTACATACTTGTTTATGGTTCGAGTTTACTTGGAGCAAGGTTTGTTCATACATACCAGTACAATTCAAATGTACTGACGTCCCTTTTGCCGGGGGCGCTACATTCGTGTTATGATTGTAGGTGGATCCGTAGCAGGTACTCCAGTCCACCGATCGTAGCTCCCCTTCGTTCTCCATCAGCTTTTTGGTGAGCCCCTTTCCTCTCGGGGCCCTGCGTGGCTGAGGCCGCTTGTTTCCGGAGTTTTATTTTGATTTTTGTGTAAGGTATAGCCGAAGCCTTGTTACCGGCAAATACTATAATATCCTGTTGTACTTTTAGAGGCTCCGGGGACAATAGATGTGGGTTAAGAACTTGTGTAAATCTATGTTCTTGTGTTGGGCAAAGAATTTGTAATTTCATTAACTATTATGTACGTATATATGTTTTGCAAAAAGGTGTTCTACGCTAATTATATGGCTAATTCTTGGAATATTGAGTAAGGAAAACACGGGGGTAACACGTGGGTTAGGAAAGGCACCCAGGTCCGCTTGACTGGGGCTACCCGGTCGGGCGCCGGTCATGTCCTTCGAATTTGGGGCGTGACATTCCGCCTCCCTCTTCTATATCCTTCCTTTTGGAGATTCCATTTTGGGAGGATTTAGGATGAGATCCCCGAGGGGATCGGACATGGAAGATATTGTCTTTGAGGTCATACGCCTGAGGGGGTGGTAATGGAAGCGCAACATAAACAGGCTAGATCCTTAGGCTTGCATATTACGTGTATTTCTTCGCTCTTATTGTGTATAATGTAATCGTATGTAAGGATATCTCGGGGATTGTTGTAAGTGAATACTTGTGCAAATACAAAAGACTTTCTCTTGGTTTCTTCCTTCGATGTTTGCCGCATTCCTTTATATTTTCTGGCGGCTTCGAGTGCATGTTTCTGTTATGTCGTCTACGGTACTGGCCTCGGGCACGAGTGTTGCATCCGGCCTCATGCTGACGAACTGGCTGTATGCGGGGTCCTTTTGTGACTTCCCCAAATAGGCCTAATTTGGGCCAACACCCTCGGGCCGTCGGAGCTCTTTCTCCGTGCGAAAGTGCGATCGAAGACTTTGGTCCTCGTTAAATGGTTTGAGAAGAGACTCGTCTAAGGATCCGCGGTCTCGAAACGCCGGTAACTTCCTGGAGGTGATCTCTGAATGGAGATCCGGTTGCGCTTCGGGCCGTCCTGGTCATTACCCGGAGTCCGTTTTGCGCGAGCGTTTTTGTTAAGTACGCCTCCCCCTTTGTAAATCAGCCTCCTATGGCGAAGCCCTCTAGGGGCTATATGCCAATTTGATGGAGACATTGTTGGTCTAATTTTTGGCATTGTCTCGTTATGGCAGAAGTCCTTGGGGTCGGATTTGGTGTCGGGGGTCGTCGCCTTTGATTGGTGCTTGCTCGTTCCGGCCTTCTTCTTATGCGCTTGTGAAGTTGCTTCCGTCCGGGGATTCACGGAGCTTGCTAATTTTATGGAGCTTGGCAGATCATGCCCTTGGTAGATGCTTGCTCGGGGTACGGCATAAACCGGGCATGACGATAGATGAGATATGTGCTGCATACTTCTGAAGGAGCTTTTATTGGGGCGAGGTTGGCCCGAGCCTCCGAGGAGAGTGCGTTGTCCGAGCCTAATGTTGTTCCTTAAAGCCAACAAGGGTAGGGCTACTCAGGAGGGTGTTTGGCCGTTGAGTAGGCCTTGTCGGCTTCCCGTTGTGGCAGGTTTTAGCGCATCCCTCCGCGTCTTGGATCTTTGAGCTTTGATTCGAGTCGATATGGCCATAGAACTGCAGTTTGATTATTCGAAGAGTCTGGATTGGGAACAGCCGGTGTTCGGACTGGCATAGCACTAAGCTAAACTATGGATGATGAAGGAGTGGTGACTTATCACCGATGATTTGAGCCAGGCCGGATGTCACGCCCCAAAAACCGAGGAGCACGACCGACGCTCAACCGAGTAAACCCAACCGAGCAAGCCTGTTAAGTTTCATTCTACCCAAACTAATTCATGAATAAATAGGAAATGGATTCCATTAATCATACTTATCAAGTATTTCATTAACAACTTTCATTTCATTACCATTAGCAACTTCATTCATAATTTTCAAAAATATTACAAGTTTTATACATCTTTGCCAAACATCAATATTTCTACTTTAATTCCAATACCCGACACTACCCACAACCTGTCTATGGAGCCTCTAAACACAATAAAAGAGTAATGTAATATGGAAATGCTGGTAACAAGGCTCCGGCTATACCTCAAATACAAAGTACATGATGAACAGATGAAACAGGACCCCAAAACGAAGTGGGCTCACTAAGTCAGCTGAAAGGATGATGCGGCACCAGCTGCGACCAACACTGCGTGCCATAAAAACACCTACATCCATTTAAAGACGTAGCGCCCCCGGCAAAAGGGACGTTAGTGCCATCGAATAGCACTAGTATGTATAACTAAACGCCATCTCAATAGAAAGAACTATCATACAAGGACAAAGAAATCATAAACACCATCTCAATAGAAAGAACTATCATACAAGGACAAAGAAATCATAAGGATTCAACAAAAGCTTTAAACAATCACCACATCATCAAATAAAAGGGATTACATAGCAATCAAAAGCTTTAAACAATCACCACATCATCAAATAAAAGGGATCACATAGCAATCACGTAATTTCCATACCTCAAGGTTGGGACATTTCAAAACTTTGCATCATGGTTCACAATAATTCACAATGTCACTGTTCATAATACCATTGTTCACAATATGGACATCATAACCAACTTCCAATTTCAATCACGATTTCTGTGCCGATATATATATACATATTCCACTGTGAATCTTAGCACGGAGTCCGATCTCGGCCCGATCGGCTAGGCCGTCTTATTTGAGACGTGTACCTCAATTACAATTTCATTGTCACTATCTCAATATCAGCATAATACCACCATGTGTGCAGCATGACGTCCGATCACGGCCCGATCGACTAGGCCGTCTTACCAAGACGTTTTCCCTTTTCCATCAATCATCTCTTTTCAATATTTATTTCACATATCAATTCATCGGCACTTGGGGCCACAATCATTAGATCATACTTGGCACTTGGCCATATTTCATAATTCGAGTTCTTTTCACATATTTCACATCAATATCAATCTCAACAACAGGCCATTCAATTCAAGAGGTCAAGTACACATGAGAGGAAACACGAATCATGGTCATATAGAATATTTCAGAAATAATACACCTCAAGTTCATTATCAATGGGGCTTCAAACACAAAGGGTTCTTCCAAAAAGGAGGGGACACACCAAACCATAATAGAAACACACATCAAGTCATAAACAAGCAATTACACAAATTATTCTTGAATTACTCATTTTCAATCACGACAATATACAATTTAAACATTGGTGTATGCAATAACTCGGATCACATTGGAGGTACTTATAAAGAAAATCATTATCTCGAACAGCCACTTATGGGCATAAATTGAGTACAAAGCATTTAGGCCACTTTATTGTTGAAGTCATTTACGGAAAGTGAAGTCAAGGCTCATTTCATAATCTATTTCATATTTTCTCATGTCATATGTATCACCAGGCACAATTATAACTCATGCTCTTGGCACGTTGGCCACACTCTATTTCCCAAAGTCATTTGATTTATTTCAAACATCTTTATACATTACCAACAACTAGACACAATCAATCAAATACATTTGGTACACATAAGAACAATTAGGAGGATCAATAATAACGAGTTTTCTCACACAACTTGGCATAACAATCTCAGTTTAAACTTGACTTGAAGTCTAGGCATTTCAACACATGGTTCACATTGTTCTCACATCCATAAATTTCCAAGGATAGCATATTGAACACATTGAGACACACCTTTACGTATATATTTTGCAACACTAATTCATATGAAGTAACAATCAACACATCAATCAAATTTCGGTCTTAACAACATTTGCATGGACACCAAAGGAGCTCAATCTCTAAGAAGAGGCGGTTTTAGCCATACATACCTCGTTTAAGCTTTCCTTAAGTTACTACGACATTCCGAAAATTCTAGCAATCCCAATCTACTTTGAGACATAACAAAATTGAACACAAATTAGGAAGGCATTCATGGTTTCAGCTAATTTGAGCATTTTATCAAATACTAGACGAGCATCTTGATTTCAAATTCCTTTTACAGGATTTCCTTCATTCCCCAACCCAATCTTTACTTATTTATGTTCAACAATCTTCCCACAAACCTAATTTGTGCATGCATGTATTCATAATACTATTACACAAAAGAATCATACCTCAATAACCCATCTCACAGTCTCTACAACACCAACACAACCCAGGTTAGGCACCTATGGCTTCCAATCACCATCCCATGAGTTACAATACTTAATTCATACTCATATTCCCATAATATATCTATATATGTAAGTCTAAGGGTGTAGGATTTACCTTTTCGAAGAAATCTTGCAAACCCTCCTTTGAGTTCTTCAAGGAATTTCTTGAAGATCTATGTGTTTTATAAGTAGATTTCATCAATACTAGTGTAGGAATGATGGAATTTCACACCAAGTTAATGGAGGTTTCTTACCTTGAAGATTGGGGGAGTTGAAGGTCTTGAGAGGGTGAAAGAAGACCCCAAAGTTCGACCAAGATGAATAAGTAAAAATGAACCCCACAATGAGTATATAAAATGTTTCGGGCGCCACAGGTGGCGTTGGGCACTGCCTGTGGCGCTGATTCCAGTAGCTCAAAAATTCCTGGCGCCACGGCTAGCGCCCGGCGCTACCGAGGGCGCTGGCGACAGAAGAGACACAAAAATGGTCATAACTTTGTGTATACACCTCCAAATGACGAATGGTTTGATGCGTCGGAAACTAGACTCAAAGAGCTTTAATTTGATTGGTTGTTCATCATACAACACCTTATATAACTTTAGATATGCTTGCCCAAATTGAGGTCTTGCGCGAACTCATTTGGAATTTTAGACAATTATGAACTTTTCCAATTTGCCTTGGAATTAGGCCTTTCCTTGGACCCCAAATTACTTACCATAAGACTTATACACATATTTACCAAATCCAATTAATGCCCATCATGTTAATAGCACGTAAAATATTATAATCAGCCTACTTGGCACCACGAAATCCTAATTTTACTTAGCGAAATTTCCGGGGCCTTACACCGGAGCGGGCTTTCGAAGGGAGCATTTGCTAGCAGGGACATATGCCCGGGGTACCGTTTTTCTGGAAGAATTAGCTTGAGCGAAGGTAGTCGGGCGTGGTGCCCAGCTCATTTACGGCTGATGCCCCGAAGAATGCCCGCCATTGGAGCGTCGATCTTGCCATTTGTGTTTTGCCTTTTGCAGACTTATGCTTGTAGACGGAGAGCGCATTTTTGGCACATATATATGTATAATCGAAAAAAAATGAAAGGAGTCATGAATTTCTTTACCTCCTTTTGTATTGTTTTTGATCCGACGGACTGGTTTCCATGTTTCGCGGGACCCTCGCGGGTTCGGAACCGATCTATTAAGGCCAGGGGACATTTGAGTGTGATTTGCTGATGCGAGCAGGCGTCAGAACCTTTACGTTTTATCTAGCCGTTTCATGCCTTGAGTCATATTTTTTGTCGAACCAGCCTGCCCTTCAATCTTTTTGTGCTGGTGTGGGCGAATGCTCGAGCAGAGGTTGTGATAAATGGTACCAGGTCGGGGCCGAAAATGGTGGCCTACTCGAGGAGCGCCGATGCCGCCAAAGTTGAGTTTGCCGAAGATCCTCGATCGTGCCTGAAATAGCAGAGAGCGCGTGAGGAACAGATCCCGTAGGGAAGTCTTTGAGGAGATTCTTGCAAGGGGTTTTTATCTTTCAGGGAGATTAGGCCAAAGGATAGGAGCGCCAATGCCTAATTCCCGCTGCCCGACGCTGAGGATGATGAGGAGGAGACTGCTGGGCTATGACTATCGGAAAGAAGCAAACTGATCGCTACTTGCCTTCTTTGCTATATATATACGGTTTTGAATATTCTATGCAGGTTGGGGTTGCGCCTTGTCGTCAGTACCTAGTAATAAGAGGGGGAACCCCGCAACGTATATTTTTGTATTTCCGCTTGTTGGACTTTCTATTGCGTCGATTCGATCCCGGACCTGCCCAAAGGCTTGTATGTTTTACTCGCTGTCGGGTTCAGTCTTCGAATCGGGATCTGACTCGAGCTTAATTTACCCTCATGATTGGCGCTCTTCTAGATTGGCGACGATGGCTTTTATTTCTTGCCTTTGGGCGTTTGGTTGTTCTAACTTATTCAGGGTCTAGTCTACAAGTCGCGTTGCGATTTGAGCTTTAATTGACCCTTAAGCTGTCAGTTTTGGCTGGCAACAAGGGCTCTTACGCTTTTCGGTCGTAGAGACCTTTTGATATATGGCCCGTAGGCTTGTTTAGTTAACTATTTTGGATCCGGTCTCCGAATTGAGTTACGATTCGAGCTCACTTTAATCCTCAAGTTGTCAATTTGGCTGGCGACAATGGCTCTTATGCTTTTCGTTCGTAGATACCTTTTGATATATGGCCCGTAGGCCTGTTTAGTTAACTATTTTGGATTCGGTCTCCGAATCAATTTACGATTCAAGCTCACTTTAATCCTCAAGTTGTCAATTTGGCTGGCGACAAAGGCACTTACGCTTTTCGGTCGTAGAGAACTTTTGATATATGGCCCGTAGGCTTGCTTAGCTGGCGATAGTGGATCTTACGCTGTTTTTGCCCGTGGGCTTTTTTGTAGGCTTGTTTTCCGCTCGTTGAGGTCTTTTGAAAGATTTTTGCCTGACCCGTCGTCAGTTCTGGAAAAACCTCAATTTCATGTCGTTATCGATGATATTTCGGGAACCTCGGAAGGTTCATAGACCGTTGTTTGCCTGTTGAAGGAAGCCTGTTTTAACCGGTTCTTTGCGAAATATATTCGAAGTAGTGGCCTACAATTTTTGTTTAGCGACGGTCGGGCGTCCCCGAGTCGTGTTATTTCGGCTGTATCAGCCGTTTTGACCGTAGTCATGTGCATTTGGCCATGGCCATTTTTGATCCTGAGTGATAGTTTAGGCGTCTTCATCGAGGGTATGCCCTTTCGGGATTCATACAAATGCGACGTATAGCCTAACCTTCGGGATTTTCATGCCTGTTGAGGTCTTACAGTTTGTCATGCCTATTGAGGTCTTACAGTTTGTCATGCCTATTGAGACCTCACAGATTGTCATGCCTATTGAGGTCTTACAGTTTTTTTGGTGATGTAGTATGGCGATTGTCGTCAGTCTCCAAGTCATCAAGTTGTTTAAGCGTGAAGATCGCTTCTTGTGGACTTGGAGCTATGTTTTTGGGGCTTTACGAGCCCGGAGTTCCGGTCCTGGAGTTGTGCGAGTGCCCTATTGCAGGCATAAAGTCTCCGAGTATTCCAGGATGCATTTGGTAAAGAGATCCCTACTAGGAATGCACTGCTATTTCCCCGTTCGGAGGACAGAGTGCTGGAAAGTGTCCTTTGATCCGTTGGCGCAATATACCTTGTTGTGTTGGCCCGACCTATATCGGGCCAGGGCTGATCGCTTGCGGGTTTGTCCTGCCTGAAAAACATTGCGGTCTCACAGCCTCGACCCGGAGGCCGTTTGGGGCGTTTTGAGCTTTTGGCACATGTTCTTGCATTTTTCGGGATGTTTCAGGGGAAAGATTTGTTATTTTATTCTGGGAAGGAGTTCCCTCCTCCAAAAAGTATTTTTTGATTTGTTTGATACAATAGGCCTAAATACACCGGTGTTTGGATGCATCGTTTATCTTACAGGAAACCTTGTTTGGTGTTTTCTGAAATGCCCACGAGCGGGCCGCTTTTCGGGGGGAATGCCTTCTCGCTTTCTCAACGGCAACTGGGTTTGTTCTGAAAATCTCGCGTAGTTCCCCTCCTGATGGCTTGCAAACGTTTCCTCATTTAAAACCTTGCCGGTAAAAACTTTTTCTTTTTAGGATAAAAACTCGTTCAAAGGAAAAGAGTGCAACGGGTGCGCCTTTGGGGCTTCGGGGTTCCGCAGCAGTACTAACGTCTGGGCAGCTTCCAATTTGGGTGTCTGCGCAAGGGTTAATCTCGGATTTGAAAAAATAACATAAGAAAAGGAATGATTGTACCTTAAAGTTATATGCGCAGGAGACGTCTTGGGACTTAGCCTATTATAACTTCCCTTGGAGCGGAGGTGCGGCGCGAATTTTACACTTTGATTTGTCAAGTTTGACCTGGGGTGAGACCTGGTCTGCTCGTGGTTTCATTTGGGGGTGGAAGTGTGAGCGCTGGCACTACGTCGTGTATAGCAAACATTTTACTATACGTGTGTTATTCCCCGTATACGGTCTTGATCCCGTCCTTTGTCGGGAATTTTATCACCTGATGGAGGGTGGATGGTACTGCTCTCATGCTGTGTATCCAGGGTCGTCCGAATAAGGCATTATATCTCATATCTCCCTCGATGACATGGAACTTGGCATCTTGGGTTGTGCCGACCACGGTAACCGGGAGGATGATTTCTCCCTTCATTGTTTCGCTAGCCATGTTGAAACTGTTGAGCACCCGAGTGGCGGGCACGATTCGTCCGAGCAGCTCGAGTCGTTCTATTAACTTCGCCCTGATGATATTGGCCGAGCTACCTGGATCCACGAGTACCTGTTTTATCTTGAATGAATTTATAAGAAAGGAGATTACCAGGGCGTCGTTGTGGGGTTGAGATAGGGCCTCGGTGTCTTCCTCGCTGAACGTGAGGGCATCTTCTGGGATATATTCCCGAGTCTATTTTTCCCTGCTGGTGGATATCTTTGTTCTTCTCACTGCCGGTTCCTGCGGGGCATCGGCGCCCCCCATGATCATAGTGATGACATGTCATGGTTTGTTTGCCTCATTTTTCTTGGTCGCCTCCCTCTGTCGAAATTGATTTTTGGCCCGATCGCTGAGAAATTCCCGGAGATGCCCCTTGTTGAGTAGTCGAGCCACCTCCTCTCGTAGCTGATGGTAGTCCTCAGTCCTGTGACCGTGCGTGTTGTGAAACTCGCATACTAGGTTGTAATTTCTCTACGAAGGGTCTGTCTGTATCGGTTTGGGCCGCTTGGCGTCCCTGATCTTGCCGATAGCGAACACGATGTCTGAAACATCGACGTAGAAGTTATATTTTGATAAGTGCGGCGCGTTAGTTGGTGCTATGTCTCAATCGAATCTTGTTTTGTTGATGAGTCCTCGTGGGTCCTGTCCTCGATCTATCCTTCGATCGTCGCGAAGTAGGTTGCGTCTTGGGACGTTCCTCCTGTCTTCGAGGTACGGCTGGTACCTTTGTTTATTTGGTCTCGCTTCTTTTACCGAGAGTCTGCTCGGGTATACTAAGCCCGAAGGGGCTCCCAGTTGGTCGTTCTCAGCCCTGATCTTTGACTAGTACCGGTTGTGGACATCCGACCAAGTCATGGCCGGGTATTCGATGAGGTTCTGCTTCAGCTGCTTCGAGCCAACCGAGCTTTGTTCGTTTAGGCCTTGGGTGAAGGCCTGTACCGCCCAGTCGTGGAGACGGGTGGCAATTCCATTCGTTCCATTTGGAAGTGGGAGACGAATTCCCGCACAATCTCATTCTCTGTTTGCTTGATTTTGAAAATGTCAAACTTCCTCGTTGCTACCTTGATGGCTCCCGCGTGCGCCTTTACGAAGGAATCTAATAGCATAGCGAATGAATCTATGGAGTCGGTAGCCAAGTTGTGATACCACATCATGGCCTGCTTCGAAAGTGTTTCCCCGAAGTATTTCAGCAACACGGACTCGATTTTGTCATTTTCTATATCGTTGCCTTTTACAGCGCAGGTATAGGCGGTGACATGCTCGTTGGGATCGGTGGTGCTGTTGTATTTGGGGAGTTCCGGCATCTTGAACTTTTTGGAAATGGGTTTCGGGGCCGCTTCCTCGGGGAACGGCCTCTGTACAAATTTCTTTGAAACCAGACCTTTTAGGACCGGGGGTGCTCCCGGGATATTATCCACTCGAGAGTTGTAGGTCTCGACTTTTTATCGTTGGCCGCAATTATTTTTTCACCCGATTTGATCCTTTTGGTAAGGTCCTCCAGCATCTTCACAATGGTGGGGTCAGCCGTTGACCCGATATCATTTGATCTTTCGGGTATTTGCTCGGCAGGGGGAGCTGTCTTCGGTGCTGTTGTGCTGGGAGTTCTCGAATGGCTTTGCAACTGAGCAATGGCTAGTTGTTGTGCCTGCAATATTTTAAAAATATCATGAAGACTAACTTCTTGTTATTCCCGGGCCGGGGTTTTTTGAACTTCGTGTCGGTCACTGTGTCGCACTATTCTATCGGCGTGAGAAGTTTCGTTGACTTGTTGTGCATCCTGCGAGTCCGCATCGGCTAGTATTGGTCCGGGTGCGTTATCGGGATCCTGTAGTGGTGCTCCGGCGGCCGGAATAGCTACACCATTTTCTCTGTGATCTTCGAGGCAGTCGTTCTCAGCTCTGTTCACCGAGCCAGACATTTTTACCTGAAATCAAAGGATCTTGAACAAGAAAAAGTGTGAAAAATGATATGCGTTTGCGTGATGAAACTAGCAAGAAAATAATCAATATTATTTTTAGCCCCACGATGGGCGCCAAACTGTTTACCGTGAAAATGGTAACGACAATTAAATTTATGAAATGGGACTCTAAAAATACGTGATCTATTCCCAAGCTAGTTGTTAGAGCAGATGATGCTAGTGTTATGAATTTTAACAATGGGGCGGGAGATAAACGAGGTAAGGACCGAACCAAAGGGCCTGCTACCCGGGCGTAAGCTTGGTCGATTGGGACTTCGGGGACGACCTCGAGGTCGAGCTCGGGTTGTCGGGGACACTCGGGAGTAGTATAACAGCTAGAGATATAATCAAACGAAGCTATTTATAACCGAAATTGAGCTTGTATGATGAACAACACATATAAAATGAAGAACACATATAGAGGCAAAGGATATCGAGATATCCTTAGTATCAGTGAGAGCCAATAAGTTCTAGTAAGAAGAGAGAGATAGAGAGAGATATTATTGCACTTTCTAGAATTGTGGGAGCAACATCAGTTCCTTAAAAGGTAGGGTGAGTCCCCTTTATATAGGAGAGGAAACTCGGTTACGAATACATGTATATTTAATTTATGAAATATGAAGATGTGATGGCTTGACTCGATGCCCCAGCGTAGGCTATGGATAGTCCAGCCTGTCAGACTCAATCGCGTGTCTTTGGGTCTTCCCCCCTTTGTCTTTATCTCGGCCTCGAATCGGACCTCGACAAGCCCTGAAGGAGAGGGACAAGTCGTGGCTTCGTGTCCTCGGGGTCTCGAGGTACCTCCATGAGATGGCTTGATGACGGGAAATCGGGCCCTCTGATTTTACCGCGTACAGGGTTGCGCGCCGCAACAAGGAGGAATAAGGGAGAATGTTGATACTGTTACCGTTGAATGTTGATTCCGTTATTGTTGAATATTGATATTGTTATTGTTGGATAGTGATACGGTTATTATTGGAGTGTTGATACTATTGTTGTTTATATGGTGGGATCGGGATGCATGCCGCATCAGTTATGTTTTTTGGCATTTCTTTCTGTTATAAATCTATTACTGAGATATTGAGAAATCTCCCTACGATTTGTTATAGCTGAAAAATAGTAGAACAGTTGGGTTCTGGATTGATTTAATGCCAAATATTGCTTTTTTACATTCTATATTTCCTCTCTGTTTAGGATAAAAACGGTTGCAGGTTATACTTCTATATTGTTAAGCCCCGCCGTAGCCTCGTCACTACATCGTCGAGGTTAGGCTCGGCTTTCACCAGTACATGGGGTCGGTTGTACTGATAGTATACTATGCACTTCTTGTGCAGATTACGGAGATTGTGGCGGACTGTAGTTCGAGGTTGCTGCCTTCAGTCCAATGGAGACCCGAGATAGTCCTGCAGACATCCGCAGGCCTTGGCATCCCCTTCTATCTAGTTTCTTTTTTGTTTTATCTATTTCTGAGACACATTTGTATTTTCTTGTTCAGACCACTATTATTAATGTGTGTAGACATTCCGTGAAGTTGTGACACCAGTTCAGGGTGGAGTTATATTATGGATTTCGTATTAGTATTAAGTTAAACTGTTAAATTCCGTTCTTCCGCATTTTGTTCCACTGTTTTTCTTGTATTAACTTGTAAATTGTTAAAAGATAAAGTAAAAAGGTAAAATAATCAGTAACGTTAGCTTGCCTAGCGGGTTCAATGTTAGGCGTCATCACGGTCCCGACGGTAGGAAGTTCGGGTTGTGACAGGCAATTTAAGTCAATTCGGTTTATTCGTGTTAAGTTCAAGCAAAAACCGAATATAATATCTCCCATAGGTTTCAAAATAGTGACATATAGCAGCTATGTGAAACAACAATGAAAGCATATAAAGCCACTTAGAGCAACAGTCACTAAAACATTCTCAATAGCTCATCACTCGGCACTCAGCCCTCAACACTCGACCTCAATAGGTACTTGCGCTCACTGGCGGTGTAGAGACTCCGGATGGGCTCTTACAAACCAAGTACTATATTCGCACGGACAACTCACGTGCTATTGTATCATATCAGGATCCACACGTACAACTCACATGTATAAATATCTGGATCCGCATGGACAAATCACGTGTTACGGTATCAATATATCACAATCAGGCCCTCGGTCTCACTAAGTCATCAACCTCTCCAGTCTCACGGGCTCTCAGTAATCATGGAAATCTGCCCAAAAATCGAAACGATATAACTTATCAACTAGGAATAACGGAGACTGAGGTAAGATATGCAACTAAGACTATGACTGAGTACAAGTAGCAATTATCAAGTAATTCTGTATACTGTAAAATCGGAGGGTCAAAATTCTCGTCGTTGTGGTGGCTCGTAAGCATATTTCACAGGTTCGAGACTATGGTCGAGGTTCACCCTCGAGGCCTACCGACGCTCGACCTTGGGGCGGTGTAGATCAGCGGATATAATGAAAAAGTGGGGAGTTCCCAAGGCACACATCTAGAGCTGACAAAGTCTAGCGAGCTAAGCTCAGACCCGAATCATGACCTCAACTAGCTATCCCATCTCTATATATTTTGTAATAAAAGTAATTGAACTATGTTGGGATTCCCCCCCCCCCTATATATATATATA
>NW_017670316.1:656865-721865 GCF_001879085.1 Nicotiana attenuata
AGCCCTAATGTTGGCTCCTTGTCCTTTTGGCAGGATATGTTTCTCAATACTAAGAAACACACGAACATTCTCTCTACTCTCTAATTTATTCTCTTGAGTTCATTAATTCGTTTATTGCTTATATTTAATGTGTTCTATTTATTGTTATTTACTTATTGCCTATAATTGATCATAAAAGGGCCATCATCATAGCTCTCATAACTGTTATTTCCCCTCGACTACCCCGAATCGGCCATCCAGCTCGACCCCGAGGTCGTGTAATCAACAACTGGAGACCCTCAATATCCTGCTGTTTACCGTGAATGGTAACAACAATTAAATTTGTAAATGAGATTCTAAAAATACGTGATCTATTCCATAGCTAGTTTGTAAGGGTGATGGTTATTAAATTGTGGGGCCTCACGACCGGGGGGAGTTAACCAAAATAATACTGAGATATTTAGTAAATAATTTAAGTTTGAAGAAAAAAAATACCTAACTAAATATACAAATAACGCTCGGCCTTCTCTCTTCTTTCTCTCTCTAGGCGACTTCATGAAGTTTTGAGAGCAGCCATGGCTGCCATCGTCTCTCCCCAGCTTCATGCTGTGGGAGAGCAGAATCATAACACTAATGCGACAAACACAAGCCTTAATCCTAAGCAGTCATATGCCGCGCGAGTCATTACCAAAGAATCTGCTCAAAATCGTCAAAATATAAGTTTACTTCCAGTTAGAATTGATCATGGAGAACCAACCATTGAATTCACCATGGAGGAGGTTAACGAGTTCACCATTGAAGAAGGGCTTCACCAAGCAGTCATCGTCAAGTTTTCATATGGAAAACCAGAGTTACACGAGTTTAGAAAGATTTTTGCGAAACAGTTCGACGTTAAAGGATTTTGCAACATCGAGCAGCTTGAATTTTGACATATATTAGTTAGGTTTGATTTGTTTGATGACTATGTCCAGTTTGTATCAAGGTCTACTGGATATATTAAATCTAAATGAGATGAATTTTTCTTCAGAACATTCCCCTGGACGTTAGGTTTTAATCCTAGAGAAGAAACATCGAAGTCAGTTGTGTGGATTTCTTTCCCAGATCTGCCGCTCAATTTTTTTGCAAAAAAATCGTTAATGTCGATCGCTTCAGCAGTAGGGAAACCACTTGCTGTAGACAAGGCGACGCAGGATCCTACTAGGCCAAGTGCTGCGAGAGTTAAGGTTTTGTTAGACCTTTTGGACAAACATCCTAAGAAAGTTAAGATTCACATAGTCGACAAAGTTTCTGGTAAGTATGTGGAGTTTCATCAACAGGTGGTATATGATAACCTTCCAAGGTATTGTACCTTCTGTAAGCATCAAGGACATGATGAAAATTCATGTCGATCGATACAGGGAAGAAACAGAGAAGTCGAAAAAAAAAATACAGTGCACGTTGACATGAATGGTGTGGAGCAAAGTAATGTCGAGCAGTTAAAAGGTGATGCTAGGGAGTTGTTGAATGCCAAACGAGCTGCAAATAAAATTCAAGAAACTAATGTGATACCAGGTGATACAAGTAGAGAAAATCGTGGATGTGATATTGATGCAAATCATGAGGCTAATGTAGTTACTGTTGATCGAGCATTAGCAAGGATTAACATAGCTTTGGAGCCACATGTGGGGATGGTTAATGATGACAAGGTTGCTGGTGAGAATGAGGAGAAATTAGCTGGGCAGCTGGTTAATAATCCAGGTAAAGCTGGTACTGTTTCGTTAATAGCAGGTGTAAGATCTGTCGCAACTGATACTGTTGAAGCACTGTTAGAGGATTTGGTGTTAAAGGGGCTGGGCAATTTTCTAATGGCCAAGGGCAGGAAAAGGAACAACAAGGTACACAAGCAGCAATTAAAAGTACTGCTTCTAATAAGGGAGGACAAACAACTGATCGTGGAGTCTCCGGTAGTACTCAGTTTGCTGGTGCTTTTCCACGAGCATTCAGCTAGTGGAATTGCAGTAGCTATGACTGATGTTTCTCAGGCGTTAGAGGGGGAAGAGAAGGAAGCAGGAGTTGATAAAAGTCCTGCTACATTAGCTGATCTAGTTGAAAAACCAGCAGCTATGTTAGCTATTGCTGTGCAAGCTGGGCAGCTACTTTCTCCAGCCAAAACTGGACGTGTTTTTGATGGCAAGGCTGTTACAGCTCACCTGGAGACAGCAGATACTCAAAATTCAGATGTTCAAGCAATGCAAAAATCAAATGGTAGGGATTGGACAGCGGTGAATCGATCACCAAACAAGCAGAATTTTCCAGTTAGTAAAAATCAGTTTGCATCAAAGAATGTTAGTGTCTCCAACTCCTTTGATGTATTATTGAATAAACTGTGTTGGGTGATGCTGAGAAGAATGTACAGCAGGTTGGTCATGATTTGGCCTTAACATCTTGGCTTTCTAAGCCTCCAGGCAGTGGCAAACACCAGCAGTCCATGAAAAATGCAGAAGCTGGATCAAAATTCTCAAATGATCTTGCTCTTGTTCCTGTGGACGAGCAAAAAGCTGGGGCAATACCTAATGCAGCTTCACCAGATTTACTCTTATCCAATCCAGATCGGGACAAAATGGTAAAAGATGCTCAGGCTGCAATGGTAACGAATACCACTACGGGCAAGCAAGCTCACAGTTCCAATACACCAACGCTGCATTTTTCCAGTCCTCATGTCGAAAAGATTATCAAGGACGCCCAGATTGCAATGGCAGTGCACACCACTATGGTTAAACAACCAATAGTCACTTTGAACACATCCGAGTTTGAAATTCCTTCACAACCAATGGAGTCGTGTGGTGAGTATGGAGGTGAATCTGGACAGATGGTGCTGTCCACTGGAAATAGCAATGGATGGCAATCAAATCTATGCTATGGTCAGACCAACGCGAGTATGATGATGAGGAAGACTATGGTGATGCGTATGTTGGTAATTCGAGTGAGGATGATGATCATGAGGTCGATCAGGAGAGTGCAGGTGAAGACCTTGATTCACTAACACTGCCTAAATCACATGGTACATCAACAGCGAGCCACAAAAGCAAATTAAACCTCAATGCACCAGCTTTTATTCCCAGGAACTCTCCTGTTGTTGCTCGTGAAAATGCAGCAGTTGGAAACATAATTCAAAATGCAGCAACACATAATAAACAGAATGCTCCAGGTGAGGTTACAAGCCAATATATACAGCAGCAGCAGGTTAATCCAAACACTACGGCTGATGTTAATGTTGAGCTGCAGCAGATGCATGTAAATGCTGCAGCAGATGTTGTAACACTCACAAAAGGTGGACAGCAGCAGCAAGATATCAGGCCAACCACCATCACATTGGAGGACAGAAACTTGCTCGACGCATTGGTAAGTTCCAAGACTTTTAACTCTATAAATTCAACTCAGGTGACTAGCACTGGACGTGTGAATAGAACCAGAACTAAAAGGCAAGACATACAACTAGTTCAAAACAAGGCAGCCTTGATCAACAATGAAGATGGAAAGACATTGGTGTCTCAAGACATGGTTCAAGACATGCCAAATCCAGTGAACTTGGGGAAAGATTTTTATGAAGAAGGTCAGGAAGATGCAATGATGCAACAGTGCCGGGCAGAGGCAGCAAAGAAAGGTGATTTATCACCAAGGCATAGCGGACAAAGCAAGAAGACACATACAAGGAAGAAAAGTTGGGACAGTAGAGAAAATGAAGATGCAGTTGTAAGGCAACTTCCTATGAGAGTTGCCAAACAAAAACAGTCTGTGCCAACTACATCCACAAAGTCCAATCGTTCAAAGAAGAAAGCATGAAGTTCGAAGACATTTTAAAGAAGGTAGAGGATGAAGACAAACAGATACAAATTGAAGATTTCACAACACTAGAGAAGAGAGAACATTACTGTTATTTCTACATATTTTTATTCTACTATCACATTAGCATAGTTCTATGTAATATTATCACAGAGTATGTTATAAACTCTGTGATGATCATAGAATATCTAGTTCTAGCTAGTTCCTTCTTTTTACATGCTTGTTAGTAGGTGAGGCTTTTTATTTGCCTCAATAGGATTAGTGAGGTAAGGTTTAGCCAGTTTATGTTGCTCTAGTCCTATGCCTTTGGAAAGATATCCAAATGGTTATGAGATTATATGGCCTCGTGAGACTTTGCCGGCAGCTACACCATGATTCCTCTACATGAGGCTGCCATAAGGGCATTGTGAGGCGCAGAGGAGTGATTATATAGCCAAGGCATAGAGGCAACATTACTGGTGATATTGTCCCCCTTATTTGTACTCTTCCTATGTGGTTCCTTTTTGCTTTTTAGTATTAATAAAACTAGCCCTAGGCACCTGCCTAGTGGATTGCTTAAAAAAAAAAAACTAAACAAAAAGAAATAAAACAAGGGGATTAGGGCAAAAGCCCACTACGAGATTAAAGAAGCAAAAGTCCTAGGTATTGAAGCCATAAAGCTTCGGCAGAAGCCATTCAAAGGCAAAAGAAAAAAAAATCGAGTACCTATTTTCAGCAAAGGAATTTGTAGATCAGAGAAGAATAAGGTAAACTATATTTTTTCAATCCCTAACTTACTCATAGTTATTATTTCACTAATCAAGGGATAGAAACAACACTAACACTTTAAGGTGTTCTTATATAGCAAAATAATGAATTTCTTATTAGATTGAATAAAGATTCTTTTATTTTATACCAAGCACTCTAGTGTACAGATTAGGAGTATTTGGTACAAGTACTAATTGAAGAGAGAAACATAGTTTTTATGCAAACAAAATAATACAAAGTTGCGTTGAAACAATGATGCAATTGGAAGAGACAAAGTATTGTTGTTAAGTTGACTAACTTCTCCGTGAGAAGCTTGTGAAGGAACCTAAGTGATCAGGTAAATCTATCTCTATTCCAATCCTTTAGTGGCATATTTAATTAAATAGGAAATAAAGTTATTAATGTATAGTTTGATAATGATTAAGACAATGATGAAAAATAGTTATAATGAGGAGTGACTTTTAAATATGAGATATAAGATTTAGGAATTTGAAAACAAGATTTTTTTTTTTATACTGATTTGCTTCGGTAACGATTTGTATCTGTTTTTACATTAGAATATGAAAACAAACGGAGACCTATAGTTTCTATCCGATTAAGTACTACTAAATTACTTAGAAGAGAATCAATGGTCCTATTTCAGAGGAATGAAAACAGGAAAATTAATTAAAGGTGATAGGGATGGACCAATTATGTTGGTAATTCACGAAGTTAATATATAGATTGATTTTGTTACAAGTAGGTAGTTGATGAAGTTGAACGAAGTGCTCGAGGTGACGTGTTTGGTATTCATGCACAAGTATTGTGAGTAGTAGTCTTACCACAATTTGTGTTTTCATAACCTGCATGGTTATATATAATTTTAAAATTAAATATACTACCGATGCTTTAAAATTGCATGTGGGACAAGTTCTTTACTTGATATGATACCGAACAGTTTACTTGAAATGTTTGCCGAATAATCTAAATGTTTTCACCATTACTAGATATGTTTTACCATTACCTGAGATGTTATAGTTTTTTGAATTATTCTCATTGTTACTAGACATGTTTTACTGTTACTTGAGACATGATGACTGTCACCAAAATAAGACTACAAGATTTGATAAGGAATGATATGTCCTTTATTATTTTGAAAATTCTTTTGTACGAGTATTTACTATTTACAAGAAAAGGTATAAAGGGAGGAGACTTTGAAGGATTCCGTAGCTAACGGCGGGTTCGTTAGACTTGGTGCACCTTGTAGTTATAGATTACCGATTACAGTTATAGCCCTAGCTAGTGGGAAGGTAGAACTAGCATACAGTTACAGTTTTCCCTCGGTAAGGACCTACTGTTATATTTGACTCATTTTACGAAGGGGTCCACACAGAGATACAGATTACATGATCCTTTCTTGGAAACCTCCCAAACATAAGGAATTGATATGATACAGTGCCTACCAAATTTATTACCGAATTATTAAATTGATTTCTGTTACAGGAAACACGTGACGAGACTGATATTTCTTACCGTTTTGAAAGGGCATTTTATTTTTATGATAATTTCTGAATTTTATTATACAAGCATGTATTTCTGTCTTGTCCCCAATCAAAAACGATTATGGTTAAGTGTTATTACTCACTGAGCTAGCAACTCATTCCCCGCTAATTTTTTTTACAGATACAGCAGTTGACGCGGGCGAGGATTTCGTTAATTAGAGCGCGCAAGTAGATAGTTCTTGGTGAGCCTCGCACTTGTTCGCGTAGGCGGAGATTTTATTTATTGTCATACTCGTTTATTTGAACTCTTAGAGTCGCTCCATGGTCATTCTTTTAGTGTATTGAGTAGTTTTTGTTATTATAGTCTTATGTTGAGTATCGTTATCATTTATCAAAGTTGGAGATAAATTAGTATTTTTATTGGTTAGTTGGTGGTTTTACCACGACCCAAAATTCACTAAGGGTCGTGATGGCGCCGGACACTGCTGTCAGGCAAGCCAACTAAAATACTTAATTAGATTCCAATTTAGATAATTTTGAAAACCCATATTTTCCTTCTAATTTCATAAGTAAAGAGACAACTGCTTCAATTCAAATTAAACAGTAAGCAATTAATACAAAATATTTCAAAACCATCCCAGAACCCGGTGTCACAAGTGCATGAGCAATTTCTATGAAATAATATAATACAACATCCGTCCGAAATACAGTGGACAGAAAGTAAATACAATATACTGGAAGGGACTATACTAGCTGCGGGCCGCCTCGAATAATGCAACTCACCTAGTCCCCAAAACATCCGTACTGCTACGCCCAGTAGGCCACTAGAGTTACATATACCTGTGCAACAAAAATGCACAGAAGTGTAGTATGAGTACGAAAACAACGTGTACTCAATGAGTATCCTGTCTAATCTCGAAGAAGTAGAGACAAGATGGTCGACTTCGACACTTACTAGTGGTCCAATAATGATGTCAATAATTCATTAAATCGTGGACTCTTATAAACATGATTTTTAATCCAATAGGAGGAAACGAGTAAATAATTATTTCTTTTATAGGAAGTTTCCCAAAAATCCTTTTCATTATTTATCCAAATATTCTCAAGCCATGAAGAGGCAATAACAACTTCAATAAGTTCAAGGCAGCAATACAAGCATGCGCAAATCATGCCGAGGCGTACGGCCCGCTCCAACAGAAAATAAATTATGCACTACCGAGGGTCGAACGGCGCGAACCATAGATGCATCTATTACCCCACTCGCGAACTATCCATGCGACGCGGTCAACATTAAATAAACAATCCCCCTACTCGTGAATCATACGTGCGACGCAGGTACACATAGAAATACATGCTCAGATAGCCAATTAAGAATTTATCGGGAAATATTTATTCAAATAAAAGCCACTTTCTCTTTTAACAATGTTAGAAAAGAAGTTTAATCCTTTTTGGAATTATTTATTAATTCGATGTGGTTTAAGCAATTCGAGTTGTGAATAAGTTTACAATTCATCCAAGTATAGCATGCTTTTGGGTCCTAGACTACCCGGACAATAGCATAAAGTAGCTACGCACGGACTCTCGTCACCTCGTTCGTACGTAGCCCCCACAAATAGGAGCACATAACCAATTAATTCACCTATGGGGACAATTCCCTCTTACAAGGTTAGAAAGGAGACTCACCTCGCTCCGAAGATCCATAACCGGCATTCCACGCCCTTCCGAAGACTCGAATCGATGCACAACGCTCCAAAACTAGCCAATAATTATGTAAGCCAATTAATATACGCTAAGGTACTCATTATAATCCTATTTATAACAATTCCTAACCCCGATCGAAGAGTTGACAAAAACGCCCTCGGGCCCACGTGTCCGGAATCCGAAATTTTTTTCGAAGATAAAGTTTACCCATAGCCTCACGAACTCAAATATATGATTTTCTCTAAATTCCATACCCAAAATCGTGGTCAAAATCCAAGAATACTTGTTTTCTAGGTTTTCCCTCAAACCCCAAGTTTTCTACAAATTTCAATGTCTAAATCCATATATAAACCTTGTATATACTCAAAACTAGTATAGATCACTTACCTCATGCTTGATGATGAAAATGGCACTCCAAAGTTGCTCCAAAATCGGTGCCCATGGAAGAAATGAAGTAAAAATGAGCCAAACTTCGATTTTTAAAAGAACCCCACTGCCTCCAGCAGTTTCCGCATCTGCGAAAAATGACCGCATCTGCGGTCCCGCATCTGCGGAAAAATGACCGCATCTGCGGTTATGACAGCAACCAGCACTTTTTCCCGACACGAAAATGAGCATAACTCCCTCATACGATGTCCAAATTCGACGATTCTTTTTGCTGGCTCCATAATTACAACACGGATCTAATGGTTCCACCCGAAACACACCCGAGGCCCCCGGGACCCCATCCAATCACACCATCCCACTCCATAACATAACACGGACCTGCTCGAGGCCTCAAATCATACCAAACAACGCTAAAATCATGAATCAACCTCCAATTCAAGCTTTATGAACTTTAGAACTTCAAACTTCTACTTTCGATGCAGAAACCTATCAAATCACGTCTGATTGACTTCATATTTTGCACACATGTCATATTTGACATTACAGACCTACTCCAACTTGCGGAATCGGAATCGGAATCCGATATCAAAAAGTCCACTTCCGATCAAACTTCTCCAAAAACCTTTAATTTTCTATCTTTAGCCAAATGGCTCCAAAATGACCTACGGACCTCCGAATTCACTTCCATCGCGCTCCCAACTCCAGAATCACCATACAGAGCTACTCCCAGACTCAGAATCCCAAACGGACATCGATAACGCTGAAATGCACTTCAAGCCAAACTTATGAAATTTCTTCCAAAATGCTAACTTCCACAATGGGCGCCAAAACGCTCCCGGGTCATCCACAACCCGATCCGAGCTTACGCCCAAGTCCGAAATCATCATACGAACCTGCTGGAGCCTTCAGATCCCAATTCCGAGGTTGTTTACTCAAAAATCCAATCCTAGTTAATTCTTTCAACTTTAAGCTTCCGAAATGAGAATTCTCTCTCCAAATCAACTCTGAACTTCCCAAAATTCAATTCCGACCACGCGTACAAGTCATAATACCTAAAATGAAGCTGCTCATGGCCTCAAACTGCTGAGCGCCACGCTAGAGCTCAAAACGACCGGTCGGGTCGTTACAGGTTTAGTTATGGTGGAGACTTGTATTGGTTAATTGACAAGTTGTCAATTGTTTGGTATGATATTAGGATGTTTGGTTGTTGATGTGAGACAGGAAAATTTTTGGGATGGTCCGAAAATCGGGAAAACTCTATCCGATTTTCTATAAAATTAACGATGAGTCTTACTTGGGAGCACTTGCTGCTAAGCGCCGGTCACAATCCTAAATTGGGTCGCGACAAAGTTGGTATCAAAGCTTAGGCTTTAAGTCCCGAGTCATGGAGCAATGTTTAGTAGAGTCTTGTTCATGGGTATGTAGGCGCCCATACTTATGATCATGAGGCTACTGAACATCTAGGAATTGTTACACCTCCTTTTTTACACACCTACCTCGAAAGATAGTGTATAAGGGAGTTTTTCCATTTTACGTGACATTATTCGAAATGGGATTATTTATTTATTTCAGAGTCGCCACTTGGGATAGGTTTGGCTTTTGGTGTCCCAAGTCACCGGTTTATCTTGAATCCCAAGTCGAGGAAATTTCGACTTCACGAATGGAGTCTGCGAACCAAAAATTCTGAATAAGGAATTCCGTGGACCCGAGGGAAGGTGTTAGACACCCCCGAATCCCGTGGTTCTAGCGCGGTCGCTTAAACTATTATACTTGGAAGAAAATCTGATTTTAATACATGTCATCCTATAGTGGAGTTTTAGAATTTTTTACCGCTTTTGATTAAAATATGTTTTCAGATCACGTCACATGAAATACACCCGGATCTTGAACAAGAGGCACACCTCTTAATTCAAGCATGCTACCTAACGAGAAGGCCCAAAACCATGTTACCAACTTAATTCTATGATCTTAATATGAATCCCCACCTTGAGCATTTTCCGGGATTCAACAATTAGCCCAATTCCAGAAATATGAAGCTGTCCTGATTTGGGCTTTAATTAAAGTCCAGTCCGATCTAAAATGATCTTGGTTTTCCATTGAGTAGCTGGGCCAAACGTTGGGCCCAGTTTTGGCCCAAATAACGTAAATCAGGGGAGAATTAACCATAACATTGATGTGTGCACACTATAAACCAGGGTCTAATTACTATGTATATTATGAACTAGGACCTGATTATTATTGTAATTCCTAGTGTTAACTAGATGGTGACTTAACACATAAAACCACTAGTCAGCGAATGGACAAAATCAGCAGGAAAATAGTCATTAACACATAGAAGTAATAGCGTATAACTGTTAAATTCAGGAAGAACTTTACATATGCTTGAAACCTGATTTTGTTTGTTTGAATTATATCTAAAACAAAGAGGAACTGATAATCTCAAACCATTTTCATACTTGAACTAACTTCACTTACATCCTATTTGAATTTCACACGAAGGCCAGCAAATAACAATACATTCAATTCCTTAGTTCATTGTTCATCTAAACACCAGCTATGTCACAGACCTTGTTTAAACAACTAAACCCAGCTGAGTCTTACACAGTCCAACACGGTTTTAACATAACTATGATTCAATGTCTATTAACAAGGCATTAAACTCTAAATGCACTTGAATTATACTAGCATTATACTACCTAGATACAATAATACAAAACTGAGACAACAATTTATATAGTCCAATTAGAACAGTCCAGTACAGTCAATTAACAGGCCTAACAGTTCAAATCTATTTACAATAAGAACATTAACAAATCACAACAAAATTTATAACAAAATTAGGCAGCAAGTCTTATTTCATCTTTCCACTGGACATTCATATTGCTTCAAAGTCAGGACATGTACCCGGAAATTTAAACACAAAAGAAGGAGATGGAAAAAGCAGTAGTAGTGATCAATCAGCAAGGTTAAACAACAGCAGCAGGGATAATTTTAGAACCAACACAGCTTCACAAAACCTAGGAGTGAACTATAGAATTACAGCACCCAATAGATGACCAAAACAAACTTGATTGAACCAGAAGAGACTCAAATTTGCACCCAGGACACTTCTGAAGCTTCAGCAACCCAAACACATGTATTTCAAGCCATTTTCATCTCATTTAAGCTAGAAATTCGAGCTAATAACTGGAGTTTAACACTAATCGGAGGAAAAACTGTAATAAAACAGTACTTTTTATGGGTTTTCTGAAGATTTAAGATCTAAAAGAACTTTCTAACTCTAAATTTTAGATTTGGCTTTTGAAATTTGAAATTCGAATTTTCAGAGCTCCCAAACCAGCAGAAACTTTTTGGGGGGAGTATTTCAGATGACAAAACTTGTGAAACAAGGCAGTGGGCATGCCTTTTTATAGGCAAAGCCTAGGGCTGCCTGCAGATTGCTATTTACACCCTTAGTCCCTCTTTTATTTTCAAATTTTAACAGTTTAGTCCCTTATTTACTACTTATTTCCCAAGTTACATTATCAAGTTACTGAAATTCTATCTAGAAACCTCTTCTAGAAGATTCTAGGAGGTTCCAATTTCAATTACTACATTTCTATCCAATCTGAAATACCTAAGTTACCCCTGAACTCCCCTGAAATTACTAATCCTATACTAGTCGACCCCAGCCCCTTTTACTAACCATGGTTAACTAAATAAGGGTCTAGACTATTCAGCTATAACCAAAACAATTTAAAAACACTAATATTGAATTATCGAATGCTAAACAAAACTGAAGATTAATCCTAGTTCATACTACTATCAAACTATCAATTAAACCAAAGTTATAATCAACCAAGGAATTGAAAAGAACCATTCTCTAAAACTAACAAAACCTGAATTCTAAGAACACTGGATTCAAACTGAATTAACTAAGAAGAACAAAAAAAAAATCAAATTTAACCAAACTAATCAGTAAAAAAAAAAGAAAATAAAGAACAAGCACTGGACATGGATTGACTAATAGAAAAATCAATCAAAACAAAAACTGAACTAAAACTCAAAAACGATGCAAAGACAGAATCAACCAACGAAAAGAAAAAATGAAGAAATACAATCGAATGAGAAGGAAGAACTTATTGATTTGGTCTTCAGTGACTGAATTCGAATCGAGTCCCCAAATAATATACGTTTGTTCTTGGTAAGAACAAACATATAAATTTATTTGGGAACTCAAATCAACACTTGATAGTCCTTGGAAAAAAATTCAACCAGTTTTTATAAAACCCTAGATCTAAAATTTGAAAAGTTGCGGTTGGATTTTGGGAAATATAGTTTGGGGTTTAGGTAGAGGAGGGTTAGGAGAGTGTAGGGTGTGATTTTTGGGAATTTTGAAGGAGTTAGGATTTTGGGCCGGAACTTTGATTCAAGATTCGAAGGTCTTGGGTGTGTTTTGGGGGAAATGGATTGTTGATTCGGAACGAGGAGGTTGAGATGGGGTAGTGGTGTAAATTTGGGCGAGTTTGGAGGTTCGCCGCCGGCGGCGGAAGGCGGAGGACGGTGGAGACACGGTGGTCTGATGGTGGGCGGCGATGGGAGACGGAGAGGTGACGGGGGTACGAGGAAGAGGAGGTTTGTCTTTAGGGTTTTTGACAAATTTGGACATTTATATTTAGAAGCCAAGGTTAATTAATGGTCGTTGGATTAGGAAGGATGAAGGGCTCAGATTAATTCGCCCTTTATTGACTCAAAACGACGTCGTTTTATTAATACGAGGTCTGGACCGGGTGTGGTTTGGGCTAGACGGGCGTGGGTTGGGCGCATTGTGTCAATTGGGCTAGCCAGATGGCCCAAAAGACTGGCCTGCTTCTTCTTTTCCTTCATTTCATTTTTTTTGTTGGTTTTCATTTCTTTTCTTTCTTTATTTTCTTCTTTGCAAAATTAAAACTAACAAAACCTAATTTAACTCCAAAATTAGACTAATTATTTTTTCTAAAATAAACTAAATCCTAATTTAAAAAGAAAGCTAAACAAAAAATGTAAAATGACTATTTTTGTTATTTTTTCTCTTATTTTGGTAATATTAATTAACTAATAAAACAAAAAAATATAAAAATCGAATTCTAAATGCAAATATGCTATTTTTGTATTTTCTATGAATTATGCCAACTAAAAATGCACACAAAAATGAAAACAAACAAAATCATGCAATTAATTCCCTAAAATTCAAACAATAAAGAAAAATTCTAATTTTTAAGAATTTTATAGGAATGGTTCAAGCGAGGCAAAAATCACGTGCTCACAGCTACCCCTTTTTGCTCGGAGACACGAAGGGTTTTCGGGCAAAGATAAATGAGCAATCACGAGAGATTTTTGCCTGCTTGGCACTCCATAGGAAGCATTTTTGAAAAATCGTCCGACCGAACCTTGCTTTAGAGGTTGCCTACATATCCTTGGCTATAAAGGAATCAGATCAGTGTAGTTCTGGAAAGTTTGGTAGCTGGGACTACCAGAAACTATGATTTCACTGCTGTTGCTGCTGCTACTGCTTGCTGACCTCCTTATTACACCAAAAGGAAAATCAAAGCTAAGCTAGCTATGCCTATCAACTATGAGTTACAAGATTCCTATCTATAATTCTCTTGAAACTTGATCTTGAGTCTTAGCTGATTTTGCTGTGGACCCTGATCTGAATCTTGATGCTCGTAAGTTGTAGGTGTTTACTTCTTTCTGCAGCATTCGGTCAAAACGGGATCAGCGGAGCTTGTGACTTCAATCAGATTTTGAGCAATCCGCACCCTTGTTTGCTTCACCTTTGAGTTTATTTCTTTTTGTTCTTTTGTTCTTTTCTTTATTCTGGATTGAGACTCATTCCATCGGTCATCTCGCACCCTATTTCTTGAGGTCAACCTGCTTAAGATACCAAAACAAACAAACGAACGAAATTTTCTGCCCCAGTTTTCAGTAGGAAAATTTTATGAGTTAGTTGTGACACATATCTAAGCGATCAAATCAGGATTGTGTATCCTTGTGAGTGAATCCAGGTTATGCTCGGAAATGACCGGGTTATGCCGGAAAAGAAAAAGGTTCCTCGGGTTAGTCCGGGACGGAAAGAAAAAGAAGCTCCTTGGGTTATGCCAGGGAGACCCACGGGTTATGCCGGGATTGGAAGAAAAAAGCTCCTTGGGTTATGCCAGGGAGATCCACGGGTTATTGCGGGATTGAAAGAAAAAAAACTCATTGGGTTATGCCAGGGAGGTCCACGGGTTATGCCGGGATTAAAGGAAAAAAGGCTAAAGGGAACAACGCTCAACTCAGGGATTGGAGCCCTAATGTTGGCTAAAGGAAAAACGCTCAACTCAGGGGTTGGAACCCTAATGTTGGCTAAAGGAAAAAATGCTCAACTCAGGAAAACGCTCAATCAGGGGGGCCTTGGGGGAGCCTAATGTTGGGTAAAAGGAAAACGCTCAACTCAGGGTTGGAGCCCTAATGTTGGCTAAAAGGAAAAACGCTCAACTCAGGGGTTGGAGCCCTAATGTTGGCTAGAGGGAAAAGCTCGACTCAGGGTGGAGCCCTAATGTTGGCAAGGAAAACGCTAAAGGGAAAAACGCTCAACTCAGGGGTTGGAGCCCTAATGTTGGCTAAAAGGAAAAACGCTCAACTCAGGGGTTGGAGCCCTAATGTTGGCTAAACCAAGTTCAACTCAGGGGTTGGAGCCCTAATGTTGGCTAAACCAAGTAACAGGTTGATATTGGGAAGTCTACACTATCCTTTTTCGGGATTCTTTGGTTATCTTTTTTTTTTTGATAAGATGCAGGAAAGAACTTGGAGGAAACTTCCCTTTTGCATTGATTATTTGCTGCAAAGCTGTTTCAGCATTTGCGCGTTTCTTTTCTTTTGGCTGCATCTGCTTTTGCGCGGTTGCCTGGATTGCACCTGTTTCAATTTTCAAACAAAGAACAATTGTTAGTTTGAAACGGTGGTTGGTTTTGTGGCCTTGATTGCTTGATCCCGGCCTAGCTTCTGTTGAGAACCTCTGTTGCTTGCTGGTTTTGAAGATTCTTCTCTCTTTTAAACCGGATGGCTCATCTTGTAGGATTTCATTACAACACGCCCGCGCGGGGCTCCGGCCTTTCACTTTATTCTTCCTTTAAGACCTTTGTCCTTGACCTTTTTTTTGTTTTTCTCTTTCAATAGCTTGATTTCAAAGCAACTACCAACATGGCCAGACGGGATTGACTTGATGCACCCGCTGAGGTTGGGTACTTTTCTTTAGCTTTGTTAGGCCAATCCTGCCACCCTTTCTTTTTAATAGTTTCGCAATCAGTGTTAGACCGAAAGGGATTCAAGGAAAAAGTAAGCAAGAAGATGAATTTAAAGAGAAGCGTCCCTTTCGGGGGGAAGAGAAGGACTTATCTGGGGGTGCATGCAAGCTTCAAATAAACATGGAATGCTTCTTGGACTGGATGCCTGACCCGCACAAACTTTCCAGCTTCTCGTGAACCCATTGATCCGTATTTCAAAACCAGGGAACCTTGCTAGGACTCTTTTAGTGGTGAGATGTCTTCTTTTCGGCCGACCGCGCCCTTTGCGGGTTTTCGCTAATCGGCCTCTCTCATTTCTCTTCTCACCGTTGCCCGATAGTGCTCTTTACGAGTTTTCACTAAACGGACTCTCTCATTTTCAAATTCTCTACTTACCGTCGCCTTATGGTGCCCGAAGGTTTTCACCGATAAGACTCTCTCACTTTATTTCTCTCAATTTGGACTATATCAGATTCAAACCATGTGTCTGTTCAATTCCCACGCATTTGCCAATTGATCGGAAGAACTTGGACAAGGTTTTTGGGTAAAAGAATCTTGGATGGAATTACAACTTTGGAACCGTTTTGGTGGGCTCATTGCCGAGCTATTATAACATCTGCCCCAGTTTCATTTTTGGGGAAATTGAGATTTTTGTTTTGGTGTGACTGAACCCCAGAGAGAGGCTGCTTACGTATCTTTTCGGAATCAAGTCAAACGTAGTTCAGAAAAACATTTGGTTTTTTTTGTTTTCATTGTTTTTGTTTTTGTTTTGTTTTTCTTTTTCTTTTTCTTTTCATCATATTTTCTTTTTCTTTTCTTTTCTTTTTTTTCCATATTTTCTTTTTTTTTCTTTTCGATAATACTTCTGGGTTCCAAAGAGGGTAGCCAAAGAAGAATAACCGGCTCAAATGGGTTTGCGAAGGTTTAATAGTGTTTGGGTAGCAGGAAGGAAAGACTTCGTCATCTCAACTGCACAAAAGCCAACACCGTTGAGGGCCTAGACTTAGTACCTTTTACGGCATCCGCGTTCACAGCTGCTTCGGGATCTTTTCCTTCGATGTCTCCCAAATATCATGCTCCTTTTAGCAATGTCTTTCCGATGACGTATGGACCCTTCCAATTAGGAGCAAATTTCTTCGACTTCTTGATGATGAGGGAGAATGCGTCTTAACACCAGTTGTCCCATTTCAAAATTCCTGAGCCGTACTTTCTTGTTGTAGGCGCGGGCTATTCTTTGTTGGTACAACTGCCCGGGTGGGCCCTGAGTACAGCACGCTCTTTTGTTATAATGTATGGACCTCTCCAACCCGCGAACCAATTTTCCTTCAATTGTTCCAATTCTTTGTTTTATTTCCTCAAGGTTACCTTCTTTGCATTTCGACTCGTGATTCATTATTTTGAACAATCTGACAGCGATTTGGGATCTAGGCATGAAGTCCGCAAGCATGTCATGTTATTTAAAGCTGCATTATTAAAACTGAAGAGAAGAAATGAAGGAGAGAACTAGCAAAATCAGAAAGACTAAAGAAAAATGAACGATGAAATATTGATTTCATTTCTTGGAATTTTGAAGATAAAAGGGTTCAAATTCAGTAATTTAAAGACAAGAAACTACAGGAAACATCCGAGTTACACCCTGGAATAACTCGGGATGCAGAAAAAGTAGGAGGACGGGTCTACCGGGACTCCCGCCTGACCAGGAATGGCGTAGCCTTCCAGTTCTGAAGCTTGGAGCTTGGTCCAATGCTTAACACCTCAGCGGTGCTAGTGCCCTCTCCCGGCTGAACCATATGGGTTTCATAGAGCATTTTCCTCACTGCCCCACGTATTTCTTCACTTTCTTCAGCCGTGAAAACCTCATCATCTTCCTCTTTACTGTACTTAGGCCTGACAAAAGTTTCATACAAATGTACCGCCTCATAATCGGCCATTTTCATTTTTTGAAAGAACACTTCGGCTTCCTCAGCGGGAAACGCCTTCTAGTGGAATTGTATATCTCCTCTACATTTGAATATTTCTCAACAGGGGGCCTTTTAGCAGCTCACCCAAGATCTCTTTACCCTTGTACGTAACCGCCGTCTGATGATGATTCCATGGTACCGCAGCAGGGCTCGTCATAGGCTTCTGTGGTACCCGTCCAATAACTACTGGCTCACTCAGCCAAGGTGGTTTGATTGTCCCGCGCACCACATAGGCTTGCTTGGGTACGTACATTTGTGTTCCTTTTTTCAAAGCAGCTTTCTTTTCTGGTTCTGTCTTGATGATTTTGCTCTTCTTTTCCCCTTTCTCTTGCTTCGAGGCTACCTTTGGCTTTCTTTCTGCATCAGCGATAGCAATTATAGCTTTTAAGGCTGGATCAAACTCCCTATCTTCACAAATCATCCCGATTACTGGCCCGTTATTGTGAGCGGGCAGCGGATTATTGGTCACATTTGGGACATCCTCATCCTTAAACACAATTTTCCCTTGCTCTATTAAGTTCTCCACCGCTTGTTTCAAAGTCCAACAGTCATTTGTATGCACACCTGACACCAGCTCTGTAGGCAGGCGATGCCGGGTTTGTCTGTTCTGAGGGACCGGCTGTAGTAGACCCATTTGGACATGTTTTGGGAATAGAGTAGAGTAAGATTCACCAATTGGTGTAAAGTTTGGTCTCCTGGGTGGTTCCTGAGGACAGAAGTTATTCTGCGGAGGTCGAGGATTATAGTGGTTCTGGTGGGGAGGCTGATTCCTTGGGAACGGAGGTTGATTTCTATTGGCATGTGGTTGCGGCCGGGCAAAGGGTTGAGCATTCATGATCGCATACGGTTGAGGAGCATAAGCCATGTCATGGTGAGGGTAGTAATGTTGAGGGGTTCTTTCAGAGAAGATGGGTCTAGGGGCCCGGTGTCTTCTTGCCCCTGATGCTGCCATAACCGTTTCTTCTTTCTGTTTACCCTTGGCCATCCCTCCAGACCCGCCTCGAATGGCTTGGGAGGTTGCTCTGATGGCCGACTGACTCAAGATCCGGCCCGTTTTCAGACCATTTTCTACCGTTTCCCCGATCTTAATCGCCTCTGTAAAAGGTTTGCCCATGGCTGACATCATCTTCTGGAAATAATCCGCTTCCTGGGCCTGAAGAAATACGGTGACCATTTCCACTTAGTCCATTGGAGGTTTCACCCTCGATGGATGTTCGCGCCACTTAATAGCATATTCTCTGAAGCTTTCTGAGGATTTCTTCTTCAAATTTAACAAGAGTTCCTGTCTGGCGCAATGTCGATGTTGTATTGAAACTGTCTCACAAAATCTCTGGCAAGATCGTCCCAAATGTGCCATCGGGAGACGTCTTGATCCATATACCATTCTGAGGCAATGCCTACTAAGCTTTCTTCGAAGTATGCCATCAACAACTTTTCTTTTCCGCCGGGCCCGCGCAACTGATTACAATACTTTTTCAAGTGAGTAATGGGATCGCCATGCCCATCATACTTTTCGAACTTTGGCGTTTTAAATCCCATGGGCAGGTGCACATGAGGGAACATGCACAAATCTGTATAAGAGACACTTTTCTGCCCGCTTAAGCCTTGCATATTCTTTAAGCTCTGCTCAAGGCTTCTCATTCTTTTTGCCATCTCATCTTGTTCAGGAGCTTTGGGAGTTTTATCTTGCCCTAGTGTAAGCTCAAGTGGCGGTGGCTGAGAGTAGGTATATGTGGGATATTGAGGAGGATCTGCTTGAAAGATGGGATTTTGGAAAGTGAAAGCTGAGGGATCCAAGGCGGGCCTTGGCAGTGAAGGTTGTGTTGTAGCAGAGCATGGTGGAGCAGTGAAGATGTTAGGAGCTTCTCCTGCTGGGAACACCTGGGGGCGGACCTCAGAAGGTGTTCCGCGAAGTGAGCGGTCATGGTAGGTTGTCCCAATGGAGTATGAGGGTGGCTGATGGGGATATTGGAGGTACCCCCAGATCTAGGGAATAATTCAGGAAATCCAGGGATGGTGCTTGGAGGTTCCCTCCCATTGGTCCAGGCGTCCCACATCTCCATGAGTCAGAGATGTAGTATCTGGTTCTCTTCCGCTGTGACAGACTCAGATGTCGGGATCCCCGAGATGGGGCTGTCCTCAGAGATGGGAACTGCAGGCAAAGTCATTTCTGTAGACATTTCCACACTTCCTTTCGATCTGGTAAAGTATTGATGCGATGTCAGCTTACCACAACCAACCACCGTTTCTAAAAGCTAGGCTGGAATTAACAGCAACACACGGTTAGTTTGAGACAAGTAACTGATAGGTAATCGCACATTGGGGTGTGATGCACCTATACAGTTAAACGGATGCCTACATGTTTGCACTGGTTGCATGCATCATCCCGGTTTTTCTTTTCCTTTTTTTCTCTTCTTTTGATTTCTACTCTTTGGTTTTCTTGCTTTTCTTTCTCTTTCTGTTTTTCTCTCATTTTTCTTTTCCCTCTGTTTTTCATTTTCTGCTTTTCCCTTTTCTTTTGCCATGGTTTTTCTCTCGATTCTTTATTTTCTCTTTTTGCGTTTCTTTCTCTCTTGTTTTTCTTTTATTTCCTTCCCTCGTATTTCCCTTCTCTCTTTTTTTTAGGGTTACGGTCGAATCCTATGGATATTGCCTACGTATCATGACCCCGCATGAATCAGACCAAGCGTAGTTCTTGCAAATAAGGTGAATAAGCTAACTCTTTTTTTTTTTTGGAATTTTTTGAACGAAATACTTTAAAAAGAAAAAAAAGGAAATATGTATTTTTTGAATTTTGATTTTGATTTTTTGAAAGAGGGACTTCTAAAAATTTCTTTTCTTTTTATTGGAACTTTAGTAATTTTTAGAAGTAAAAAGAAATATTTTATTTTTTTGATTTTGAAAGTTGCCTCTTAATTTCGGAAAAGGGACTTTTACAAAAATGATTTGGATTTTTGAGCAAAAATATTTTCGGACTCAATTTTCAAAATTTGTATTATTTTTTTTTTATTTTTTATTTATGAAAGAAAGACATCTAAGGAGTATTTTTTTTGACTTATTTTGACCTAAAAGGAAAAAGTGGCTATTTTTGCAAACTTTTCTTTATATAGAAAAATAAGGACTTGGTTTTGCAGATACGACCTTTCAGCACTTCTGGGAGGAAGATGCAAACCATTTAAAATGACTCAGGTTGGCTGTTCTTGCAAAAACAGCCTTCCGGCGTCCTTTTGGGGACATTCGGCTTATTTTAAAACAAGAATGGCATCACCCGACTTATTTTGTATTAAAATTTTGGTATTTTATGGCTATTTTTGCTAAAGGGTGGTTGGACCCGATGAGGGATGCTTACGTATCTCACACCCGGTGAAAATCAAACCAGCGTAGTTCGGGCAGATTGGGAATTGAGTAAGCTAACTCTCTTTTTGTTTATTTTTATAAAACTCAGACCATGAAAGCTTTAAGGCAAAAGAAAAACAGTTTTGATTTTTTGATTGTTTTTCTTTAGAATTTTCTAAAAAAATGCTTTAAAAGAAGAAAGGGAATTTTTTTTTTTTGGATTTTTGATTTTGATTTTATTTTTGAAAGAAAGACTTCTGAAAATTCTTTTTTTTTATTTGAACTTTGGGAATTTTAAAAGTAAAAAGAAAATATTTTTTGATTGAGTTTTTCATTTGTTTTCTCTTTTTCTAAGGAAGAAAGAACATATTTTTGGATTTTTGATGTAACCTCTTAATTTTCGAAAGAGGGACTTCTTTAAGAAAAATGTTTTAAATTTCTGAGCTTTTATTTATTTACAAAAGTACTTCTAGAGAAAAGCAAAAATATTTTTGGACTTCAATTTTTCCAAATTTTTATTGACATTTACAAAAAAAAGACTTCTAAAGAAGAACAGAGTACTTTTGGATTTTTGTTTCTGATTTTTTTTTGGATTTCTGGAAAAATACTTCAAAATGAAGGAAACCTGTATTTTTTGATTTTGATTTTTATTGATTTTTCTTTTTATTCATATGAAAGACTTAAGAAAGAAGGAAACTATTTTTAGTTTAAAAACTTTTTTTTTGAATTTTCTAAGGAAAGATTTTTAAAGAAAGAACGAAAAGAAAATATTTTTGGATTTTTGAAAATTGGGGTCAAAACCGATGAGGCTTGCCTACGTATCTCACATCCGGTGAGAATCAGACCCGCGTAGTTCGGTCAGACTTGCCAAAATCAACTATATTTTGAGCAACAATTTTTCCACTTTTCAAATATTTTTCCTTTTCATTTTTTTTTTCAAAAATTCGGCAGCATTTCGGTACTATTTGGGCATTGGTTTTTAAAAATAATTAGTCACCCTTACTTAGTCTCAACACTGCTATTTTTCTCAATTTTCTCTCATTATATACAAGCCGGTCAACATGCAAAGGCGAGCAAATAAATGTGCAAGTAGCACGTAAGATGCATCAGGATGGTCATTTTATTTCAGGTCACCTGTCCTAGACGGGCCCAACCCCTGTGTTGAGTCCCCTAAGTCAAATGCACATGATGTAAACAAACGTTCCTACTAGGGATCCGGCATGAGGTTTTGTTTTTCTAGGTTTAAACCCTAAGTTTATTGGTCTAGACTTGGCTTACCCGAGCGGACAACTCGAACCGAGGGGGAGGCATCGTACCGGGGATACAGAAGCTCCACCGGCTTTGCGACATGTCCGAACCTCGTTCTAAAATGGGATAAGACTCTAGACAGAAGAGAAGTCACACGAAGTGCACCCTTCTCCATGATTTAGAAGACTCAGAGAGAGGAAGGGTTTCGTAGCAGTTTATAAATGCAATTCAACAAATATCAAAGCGGTAAAACATTTAGCACATATAGCATGGAACATGTAGGATAATCAGATAAGCCAAATATAACAATTATACTAAGCTCGAATTCTTGAACCCTGAATCGAAATTCTGGGTTCGTGTCCCAGCGGAGTCGCCAGAGCTGTCACACCTCCTTTTTTACACACCTTCCCCGAAAGATAGTGTATAAGGGAGTTTTTCCATTTTAAGTGACATTATTCGAAATGGGATTATTTATTTATTTCAGAGTCGCCACTTGGGATAGGTTTGGCTTTTCGTGTCCCAAGTCACTGGTTTATCTTGAATTCCATGTCGAGGAAATTTCGACTTCCCGAATGGAGTCTGCGAACTAGAAATTCTGAATAAGGAATTCTGTTGACCCGAGAGAAGGTGTTAGGTACCCCCGGATCCCGTGGTTCTAGCACGGTCGCTTAAAATATTATACTTGGCTGAAAATCTAATTTTAATACATGTCATCCGATAGTGCAGTTTTAGAATTTTTTACCGCTTTAGATTAATAATAAAGTTTTAGGAGATTGAACGTCGTTTAAAATATGTTTTCAGATCACGTCACATGAAATGCACCCGGATCTTCGACACATTTTATTCAACATTTTGGGATTTGGATTTGGGTCGCATGAAATGCACACCCGTGTTTAGGAAGGTAAGATTATTAAAAAGCGCGGCTAAAGCGACTAACGTGTTATTAACTTCGCGGGAGGCCGTGAAAATTCGCTAAACGGCACATCCCGAATTCTAAGTATTTTATTATAAGCATTTAAAGAGGGCCACGCAATTTATGAGTTTTATTTGGTGTGGCTCACCTCATTTAATTATTTAAAGGCCATTCTAAAAAGGGACTATTATTTTCTATTGAATATGTCTCTAAAAAGGGCCTAATTAATTAGCATTATTAATTGCTATTATTTAAAGTAAACAAGGAATTTGGGCCTCAAGTTCAAGTCCACACTTGAACAAGAGGCACACCTCTTAATTCAAGCATGCCACCTAACGAGAAGGCCCAAAACCATGTTACCAACTTAATTCTATGATCTTAATATAAATCCCCACCTTCAGCATTTTCCAGGCTTCAAAAATTAGCCCAATTTATGAAATATGAAGCTGTCCTGATTTGGGCTTTATTAAAATCCAGTCCGATCTAAAATGAGCTTGGTTTTCCATTGAGTAGCTGGGCCAAACGTTGGGCCCAGTTTTGGCGCAAATAACGTAAATCAGGGGAGAATTAACCATAACATTGATGTGTGCACACTATAAACCAGGGTCTAATTACTATGTATATTATGAACTAGGACCTGATTATTATTGTAATTCCTAGTGTTAACTAGATGGTGACTTAACACATAAAACCACTAGTCAACGAATGGACAAAATCAGCAGGAAAATAGTCATTAACACATAGAAGTAATAGCGTATAACTGTTAAATCCAGGAAGAACTTTACATATGCTTGAAACCTGATTCTGTTTGTTTGAATTAATCTCAAACCATTTTCATACTTGAACTAACATCACTTACATCCTATTTGAATTTCACACGAAGGCCAGCAAATAACAATACATTCAATTCCTTAGTTCATTGTTCATCTAAACACCAGCTATATCACAGACCTTGTTTAAACAACTAAAACCAGCTGAGTCTTATACAGTCCAACACGGTTTTAACATAACTATGATTCAATGTCTATTAACAAGGCATTAAACTCTAAATGCACTCGAATTATACTAGCATTATACTACCTAGCTACATTAATACAAAACTGAGACAACAATTTATATAGTCCAATTAGAACAGTCCAGTACAGTCTATTAACAGGCCTAACAGTTCAAATCTATTTACAATAAGAACATTAACAAACCACAACAAAATTTATAACAAAATCAGGCAGCAAGTCTTATTTCATCTTTCAACTGGACATTCATATTGCTTCAAAGTCAGAACATGTACCTGGAAATTTAAACACAAAAGAAGGAGATGGAGTCAGCAGCGGTAGTGATCAATCAGCAAGGTTAAACAACAGCAGCAGGGACAATTTTAGAACCAACACAGCTTCACAAAACCCAGGAGTGAACTATAGAATTACAGCACCCAATAGATGACCAAAACAAACTTGATTGAACCAAAAGAGACTCAAATTTGCACCCAGGACACTTCTGAAGCTTCAGCAACCCAAACACATGTATTTCAAGCCATTTTCATCTCGTTTAAGCTAGAAATTCGAGCTAATAACTGGAGTTTAACACTAATCGGAGGAAAAAACTGTAATAAAACAGTACTTTTTATGGGTTTTCTGAAGATTTAAGATCTAAAAGAACTTTCTAACTCTAAATTTTAGATTTGGCTTTTGGAATTTGAAATTCGAATTTTCAGAGCTTCCAAACCCGCAGAAACTTTTTGGGGGGAGTATTTCAGATGCCAAAACTTGTGAAACAAGGCAATGGACATGCCTTTTTATAGGCAAAGCCTAGGGCTGCCTTCAGATTGCAATTTACACCCTTAGTCCCTCTTTTATTTTCAAATTTTAACAGTTTAGTCCCTTATTTACTGACTTATTTCCCAAGTTACATTATCAAGTTACTGAAATTCTAACTAGAAACCTCTTCTATAAGATTCTAGTAGGTTCCAGTTTCAATTGCTGCATTTCTATCCAATCTGAAATACCTAAGTTACCCCTGAACTCCCTTGAAATTACTAATCCTATACTAGTCGACTCCAGCCCCTTTTACTAACCATGGTTAACTAAATAAGGGTCTAGACTATTCAGCTATAACCAAAACAATTTAAAAACTCTAAAATTGAATTATCGAATGCTAAACAAAACTGAAGATTAATCCTAGTTCATGCTACTATCAAACTATCAATTAAACCAAAGTAATAATCAACCAAGGAATTGAAAAGAACCATTCTCTAAAACTAACAAAACCTGAATTCTAAGAACATTGGATTCAAACTGAATTAACTAAGAAGAACAAAAAAAAATCAAATTTAACCAAACTAATCAGTAAAAAAAAGAAAATAAAGAACAAGCACTTGACATGGATTGACTATTAGAAAAATCAATCAAAATAAAAAATGAAATAAAACTCGGAAACGATGCAAAGACAGAATCAACCAACAAAAAGAAAAAAATGAAAAAATACAATCGAATAAGAAGGAAGAACTTACTGATTTGGTCTTTAGTGACTGAATTCGAATCGAGTCCCCAAATAATGTTATATGTTTGTTCTTGGTAAGAACAAACATATAAATTTATTTGGGAACTCAAATCGACACTTGATAGTCCTTGGAAAAAAATTCAACCAGTTTTTATAAAACCCTAGATCTAAAATTTTAAAAGTGGCGGTTGGGTTGAGGGGAAAATGGTTTGGGGTTTAGGTAGAGGAGGGTTAGGAGAGTGTAGGGTGTGATTTTTGGGAATTTTGAAGGAGTTAGGGTTTTGGGCCGGAACTTTGATTCAAGATTCGAAGGTCTTGGGTGTGTTTTGGGGGAAATGGATCGTGGATTCGGAACGAAGAGGTTGAGATGGGTTAGTGGTGTAAAATTGGGCGAGTTTGGAGGTTCGCTGCCGGCGGATGCGATTTTCGGCCGGCGGCGGAAGGCGGAGGATGGTGGAGACACGGTGGTCTGATGGTGGGAGACGGATAGGTGACAGGGGTACGAGGAAGAGGAGGTTTGTCTTTAGGGTTTTTGACAAGTTTGGACATTTATATTTAGAAGCCAAGGTTAATTAATGGCCGTTGGATTAGGAAGGACGAAGGGCTTAGATTAATTCGCCCTTTATTGACTCAAAACGACGTTGTTTTATTAATACGGGGTCTGGACCGGGTGTGGTTTGGGCTAGACGGGCGTGGGTTGGGCGCATTGTGTCAATTGGGCTAGCCAGATGGCCCAAAAGACTGGACTGCTTCTTCTTTTCCTTCATTTCATTTTTCTTTTGTTGGTTTTCATTTCTATTCTTTCTTTATTTTCTTCTTTGCAAAATTAAAACTAACAAAACCTAATTTAACTCCAAAATTAGACTAATTAATTTTTCTAAAATAAACTAAATCCTTATTTAAAAAGAAAGCTAAACAAAAAATGTAAAATGACTATTTTTGTTATTTTTCTCTTATTTTGGTAATATTAATTAACTAATAAAATCATGCAATTAATTCCCTAAAATTCAAATAATAATGAAAAATCCTAATTTTTAAGAATTTGATAAGAATGGTTCAAGCGAGGCAAAAATCACGTGCTCACAGGAAATGTTTTCCCTTCATTCATTCTCTGATCGTGCATTGAGATAACTTTAGATTGACTTTGGAGAATTTCTTTCGCAGATGGCTAGGACACGCACACCCTCATCTGTTGGACGTGGTGCTAGACGTGGTACTACCCGGGGTGGAGGTCAAGCTGGGGTTCATCAAACTAGAAGACAGACTGCTCCTCAATATGAGGTTGGGAACATAGGTCAACCCCAAGCTGTGATGCCAAATCAAGTGCAAGGGCTGGGAGTTCGGACGCTCCACAACCAGTGCCAACTATTGTACCTACTGTTGCCTTACCTGCAAACGCAGTGGCAAGGTTATTGAATATGTTACAGGCATTGGTGCCTACTCAGGGTGGAAGTGCAGCTCCTTAGGCTACTTTACAGACACAAGCACCTACACAGACTCAGACTTTCGGGAATAAGAAAGTATCTCTACAAGAGTTTCTGAAATTGAAATCACCAAAATTCACAGGTTCCGGTAATTCAACAGATCCTCAAAGTTTCTTGGACGGGACACTCAAGGCATTATGTGCTCTTGGATGTTCTAGTGTGAGAGCCGTGGAGCTCGCAGCACAAACTAGAGGATATGGCCAACACATGGTATGAAACTGTATTGCTAGGAAGGCCAGCAAGAGCAACACCACTGAAATGGGACAAGTTCACTAAGTTGTTCAAGAATCATTTTCGTCCAGACAGCCTGATGCAAAAATATGCTAGAGACTTTAAGAGAATGGTTCAGACTCCAGATATGGACGTGTCATATAACACTAGGTTTTGTAAGTTGGCTATATATGCTCCTTACTTAGTGCCTACCGAAGAAGCTCGAGTTCAGAGGCTTGTTGATGGATTGGTTGGTCGTCTATACACTACAGCAGCCCCATAGATGAAGACTTTATCCTACTCTGATGTAGTCGACCTTGCTAGAAAGATTGAAAACAAGGGACGTGATGAGCGTGCACCTAGTGATTTACGTAAGAAGGCCAAGACAGGAGGGGCTTTCAGTGGCGGTTTAAGTGAAAATAGAAGAGCATGAAATCAGGGACAACAACAACAACAACAGGGTTCTTAGACAGGGACACACATGTCTTCACAGTCCACATACAGACCACATTACAGACAAGGTAATAGGGGACCATCATCTTCTGGATAATCGTAATTCTTGGCAGATATATGCCACTACTCCAGTCTGCCAGACCTATGGTAGATCACATTTGGGCCAATGTCGTGTTCTAACTGGAGAGTGCTTTCGGTGTGGCCAGTTGAGACTCACTTGAGGGATTGCCCTCAACCTTCGAGAAATTTCAACCAGGCTTCTATTCAGTCAGCTGCACCGACTCAGACTACTAGTAAGACTTCATGTGCTACAGGTAAAGGAAATAGAGGTCGAGGTGCTGGAAACCATGCTACTGTGAATCAAGGACAAGGGAATGTTGGTAAAGGTCAGGCCAGAGTTTTTGCATCTACTAGATAGGATGCTCATGCCTCGAATGCTGTGGTTACAGGTATTCTTTCTATCTGTTAATTTGATGCACTTGCGTTGATTGATCCGGGGTCTACTCACTCCTATGTGTCCTTGTACTTTGCTTTGAGGTTTAGTAGACAGCCTGAGCTATTGAATGATCATTTTCTAGTTGCTACTCCTGTTGGAGAGTCTCTATTAGCCTAATACGTGTATCGTGCTTCTCAGATTCGGGTTGAGGGTAGAGATACTCGAGCTGACCTTATTGTACTTGATATGATTGACTTTGACATGCTGATGGGAATGTATTGGTTATCTTCTCGTTATGCTAGCATCGGTTGTCATGCAAAGATAGTCAAGTTTGAGATACCAAACGAACCTAGTTTTATTCTAAGAGGGAGTCAGGTTCTAGAGACTTGCAAAATAGTATCTCTTATGAAGGCTCAATGACTTCTGAAGAAAGGTTGCTTGGGTCTCTTTGCTATTGTAAATGACACAAGAAAGGAAACAGTTAGCATAAAACATGTACCGGTAGTGAGAGAATTTTTTGATGTATTTCATGAGGATTTACTAGGATTGCCTCCAGTACGAGAAATAGATTTTGGTATTGATTTGCCACCTGACACACAACCCGTATCAATACCGCCATATCGGATGGCACTAGCAGAGTTGAGGGAGCTAAAGCAACAGTTACAGGATTTGTTAGATAAGGGTTTTATTAGACCTAGTGTATCACCATGGGGTGCACCGGTACTGTTCGTAAAGAAGAAAGACGGATCCCTGAGAATGTGCATTGAATACAGGCAGTTGAATAAGATAACAATACGCAATAAATATCCTTTGCCTCGTATAGATGACATGTTTGATCAGTTACAAGGAGCTGCCCTTTTCAAAGATTGATCTCCGTTCTGGTTATCATCAACTTAGAATCAAAGATGAAGATATTTGTAAGACTGCTTTCAGAACTCAATACGGGCACTATGAGTTTCTTGTGATGCCTTTCGGACTGACTAATGCTCCAACGGCATTCATGGATTTAATGAATAGGGTGTTCAAGCTGTTTTTGGATAGGTTTGTAATAGTATTTATGGTGATATCCTGATATATTCTCATAGCCAAGGAGAACACGAGGATCATCATAGGACTGTGTTGCGGACATTGCGAGAACATCGACTTTATGCTAAGTTCTCAAAGTGTGAACTTTGGCTAGACTCGGTATCATTTCTAGGGCATGTTGTATCCATACATGGAATTATGGTAGATCCTAAGAACCCAAAAGCTGTGCAGAAATGGCCCAGGCCTACTACTCCTACAGAGATTCATAGCTTTTTAGGCTTAGCAGGCTATTACAGACGTTTTGTGCAGGATTTCTCCAGAAAAGCAGTGCCGCTGACCAAGCTAACACAGAAAAAGGCGAAGTTTCAGTGGACGGAGGAATGTGAGCAGAGCTTTCAAAAACTGAAAACATGTTTGACAACTGCACCAATATTAGCCTTACCATCAGGTTCCGGAAGATTTTCAGTATTTTGTGACGCCTCGAGGGTGGGATTAGGAAGTGTTCTCATGCAAAATGGTCGTGTTATAGATTATGCTTCGAGAAAATTGAAAAAGCACTAGCAAAACTATCCTACAGATGATTTGCAGATGGCTGCAGTGGTATTTGCTCTAAAAATTTGGAGGCATTACCTATATGGCAAAACTTGCGAGATTTGTACTGACCATAAAAATCTGAAGTATATCTTTTAGCAGAGAGATCTAAATTGGCAGCGTCGTTGGATAGAACTACTCCAAGACTATGATTGTTTTATTTTGTATCATCCTGGGAAAGCCAATGTGGTGGCTGATGCATTGAGTAGAAAATCTATGGGGAGTCTGGCACACATAGCTCCAGCAAAGAGACTTTTGGCCAAACATATTCAGAGACTAGAAGATATATGTATCAAATTTAGTGTCAGAAATTCAGAGGCTTTGTTGGCTTGTGCTCATGCCAAGTCTTCATTAGTTGGGCGCATTAAGGCCACCCAATATGCGGATGAGAGATTATGCAAATATAGAAATGAGGCCTTAGCTGGTATAAGCAAGGATATGATTGTTGAAAATGATGGTGTTCTTTGAATGGGTGACAGGCTATGTTTAGCATACATAGATGGGTTAAGACATGCTATTCTTGAAGAAGCCCACAACTCTAAATACACTATACATCCTAGATCCACAAAAATGTACCATGATTTGAAGCAATTTTATTGGTGGGAAGGTATGAAGAAAGATGTTGCTAACTTTGTTTCTAGTTGTTTGACTTGTCAGCAGGTCAAGGCTGAGCATCAGCGACCCGCAGGACTACTACAACAAATTGATATTCCGGAGTGGAAATGGGAACAAATTACTATGGATTTTGTCACCGGTCTACCACAAACACTTAGAGGTTATGACTCTGTATGGGTGATTATAGATCGACTGACGAAATCAACACACCTTTTGCTAGTAAAGACTACATATGGTGGAGTGAGGTATGCACAGATATTTATAAATAAAATTGTTCGACTTCACGGAGTTCCAATATCCATCATCTCTGATAGAGGATCACAAGTTACCTCACACTTTTGGAAATCTTTTCAAGAAGCGTTGGATACAGGAGTAGATCTTAGTACTGAATTTCATCCACAGACAGATGGGTAGTCTGAACGTACTATAGAGATCTTGGAGGATATGTTGAGAGCTTGTATTCCTGAGTTTGGAGGTAGTTGGGATGCTTATCTACCTTTAGTTGAATTTGCATACAACAATAGCTCCCAGTCCAGTAGTCAAATGGCACCGTACGAAGCATTGTATGGTAGAAGATGTCGTTCTCCGATCGGATGGTTTGAAGCTGGTGAGACTAACTTATTGGGACCCGACTTAGTACAAGAAGCTATGGACAAAGTCCAGTTGATCAGACAGAGATTGCTTACGGTTCAAAGCAGACAAAAGTTTTATGATGATAAGAGAAGAAGAGATTTAGTGTTCACAATTGGAGACAAAGTGTTCCTACGAGTCTCCCCTATGAAAGGTGTAATGCAGTTTAGGAAAAGAGGCAAGTTGAGCCCCAGGTTTATATGACCGTATGAGATACTAGACCGAGTGGGCGCGGTGGCTTACCGTTTGGCAGTTCCTCCTGAGTTTTCCTTTATTCATCCAATGTTACATGTATCAATGCTAAGAAAATGTATATCAGACTCATCTCATGTGATTGAAGCACCGACTATACCTCTCGATGAGAAGTTGTCCTACGAGGAGGAGCCGATGGCTATTGTTGATAGACAAGTAAAAAAGCTACGGTCAAAAAAAAATTGTGTTCGTTAAAGTTTTACGGAGAAATTATACCGTTGAAAAAGCTGCTTGGGAGGTGAAAAAAGATATGCAAGCGAAGTATCCCCATTTTTTTCAGTCTACAGGTACGTACTTGAGTTAAATTCGGGGACCGAATTTCATAAGATGGGGAAGATGTAATACCCCCAATATTTTAAATGGGGACATATGTGGTATTTAGTAAATAATTTACTAAATGTAGTTCTAGCCTAAGATGCTTCACATAGTACAAACAAGGCAACATTAGCATATAGGCAATTTGGAACAACTAAGCATGCTTTTCTAGCTAACACGGTCTATAATTGCAAATAAAGTAAAGCAGATAAGAAAGAAACCCAGTCTAAATATTTAAAGTAAAACCGAATTTTTCAAAAATTAGCTCAAGTACGCGCTCGTCACCTCACGTACAAGGCATTCTATTACCAATATCATATCCTAAGGGGAAAGGTCCTCCACACAAGGTTAGACAAGCCACTTACCTGAAACCGGCTCCAAAATCAACTCGAAACCACACTTTTGCCACAAGTATCCGACTCCAAATGGCCCAAATCTATTCAATTCAATTACACATTGTAAATAACATCACAAGCAACTAATTCTACTATTTAATTTAAAGCTAAGACGCGAATTTAGGTAAAATGACCAAAATGCCCCTCGGGCCAACGTCTCGGAACCGGATAATTTTCACATTTTTAGAACCCTCGTACTCTCACGAGTCTAAGCATATAAAAATCTCCCAAATCGGAGGCCAAATACCCACCCAAAACTCAATAGTTTGGTCTATGAAGTTTTCCCCATTTTTCATTCAAAAATCCAAAATTAAGGATGAATTCGTGATTAGATTAGTGGATTTTAAGTATAAGAGAGTAGAGAATCGTTAACCAGTAGTTGCCCTCGAAAAACCTTCAAAATTTCCCCCAAATCCGAGCTCCCAAGCTTGCATTTTGATAAAAATGGCTAACCCTCGATTTTGAATGATTTAATACTGCCCAGGCCCGTTATGCATCACGAACGCGGAAGTAAGGTCGCGTCCGCGAAGAAGGAAAATAGAAGTATCCAAAAAATCCCTTCACGATCGCGAGGGGGAGAACGCGAACGCGAAGGCCTGGGATCATGAAGCTACGCGAACGCGACGTCTGGAACGCGATCGTGATGAAGAATAATAGCGAGGTCCAGGAGTTACCCTTCGCTAACGCATGACAGCTTACGCGAACGCGGTGGGGAAGTAAGCTAGGCTTCGGGAACGCGGGAGGGATTACGCGAACGCGTAGAGGAAAATTCCAAGTGGTCAAATTAAGCCTTCGCGATCACGAAGGCCAGCCCGCGAACGCGATAGAGGCATACCAGAAGCAGCAACAACAGTTCAAAAATAGGAGGAAATGGCCCGTTGAGCATCCGAAACATACCCGAGGCCCCCGGGACCCCAACCAAACCTACGGACCTGTCCCATAACATCATTCAAACTTGTACCAACCCTTAAACCACCTAAAACAACGTCGGAAACTCGAATTAACCCATGATTTAAGCCTAAGGACTTCAAATTCTAACAAAACACGCTTTCGATCAAAAACCTACCCAAACCTCGTCCAAATGACTTGAAATTTTACACACACATCCCAAATGACATGACGAAGCTAGTGCAACTTCCGAAATTCCATTCCGACCCTCGGATCAAAATCTCACTATCGAACCGGAAACTTCAAAATTTGAACTTTCGTCATTTCAAGCCTAAATTAGCTACGGACCTCTAAAACACGTTCCGAACATGCTCCCAACCAGGAAATCACCTAACGAAGCTAACGGAACCATCGGATTTCCATTACGAGGCCGCCTTCACACTGTTCTGACTATGGACAATTTTCCAACACTTCAGCTCTTATTTAGGGACTAAGTGTCCCGAAACTCTTCGAAACTCAAAATCGAACGTCCCGGAAAATAAAAATAGCTGAAATAAACTTGGGGAAAGCATTTAATAGGGGATCAGGGTGTTAATTCTTAAGACGGCCGGCCGGGTCGTCACATCCTCCTACACTTAAACATTTGTTCGTCCTCGAACGAGCATAAAGACATACCTGAAGTAGTGAAAAGATGAGGGTAACTGCTGCACATATCCTGCTCGGTCTCCTAGGTCGCCTCCTCGGCCGGCTGACCCCGCCACTGAACTTTTACTGGAGCAATGTTCTTTGACCTCAACTTTCTGATCTGCCTGTCAAATATAGCCACTGGCTCTTTAACATAGGATCGGTCCTTGTCCAACTGGACTGAACTGAAATCCAACACGTGTGATGGGTCACTGTGATACCTCCGGAGCATCAAAACATGAAATACCGGATGAACCCCGACCAATCTGGGAGGTAAGGCAAGCTCATAAGCAACCTCCCCAACTCGCCTCAAAATTTCAAAAGGGCCAATAAACCTCGGACTCAACTTCCCTTTCTTCCCAAATCTCATAACGCCTTTCATAGGCGAAACCCGAAGTAGAACCCGCTCTCCGACCATATATGAAACATCACAAACCTTCCTGTCCGCGTAACTCTTCTGTCTGGACTGGGCTGTACGGAGTCTATCCTGAATCATCTTAACCTTCTCCAAAGCGTCCTAAACCAACTCTGTGCCCAATAGCCTGGCCTCACCCGGCTCAAACCAACCCACCGGAGATCTACACCTCCTACCATATAAAGCCTCATACGGCGCCATCTGAATGCTGGACTGATAACTGTTGTTGTAAGCAAACTCCGCCAATGGCAAGAAATGATCCCAAGACCCTCCAAACTCAATCACACACGCACGGAGCATATCCTCAAGAATCTAAATAGTGCGCTCGGACTGTCCGTCCGTCTGGGGGTGAAATGCTGTGCTCAACTCCACCCGAGTACCTAGCTCCTGCTGCACGGCTCTCTAGAACCGTGATGTAAACTGAGTACCTCTGTCTGAAATAATAGAAACTGGAATACCATGCAGACGGACGATCTCCCGGATATAAATCTCCGCCAACCGCTCCGATGAATAAGTGGTACACACAGGAATGAAATGAGCGGACTTGGTCAGTCGATCCACAATAACCCAAATGGAATCAAACTTCTTCAAGGTCCGTGGAAGTCCAGATACAAAATCCATGGTGATGCGCTCCCATTTCCACTCCGGAATCTCTATCTGCTGGAGCAACCCACCCGGGCGCTGGTGCTCATACTTCACCTGCTGGCAGTTGAGGCATCTAGACACATAACCAACTATATCCTTCTTCATCCGCCTCCACCAGTAGTGCTGCCTCAGGTCCTGATACATCTTCGCGGCACCCGGATGGATGGAATACCGCGAACTATGGGCCTCTGCTAGAATCATCTCTCGAAGACCATCAACATTGGGCACACAAATCCGGCCCTGCATCCTCAATACTCCATCATCTCCAATGGTCACATCCCTGGCATCTCCACGCTGAACCTTGTCCCGAAGGACAAGCAAATGAGGGTCATCATACTGCCGCTCCCTGATACGATCAAATAAGGAGGACCGGGAAACCACACAAGCTAGAACTCGACTGGGCTCCGAAAGATCCAATCTCACGAACTGGCTGGCTAAGGCCTGAACATCCATCGCCATAGGCCTCTCTGAAGCTGGTAAATATGCCAAACTCCCCAAACTCTCCGCCCGGCGACTCAAGGCATCCGCCACCACATTGGCCTTGCCCGGGTGATATAGGATAGTGATGTCATAATCCTTCAGCAGCTCTAACCACCTCCTCTGACGCATATTGAGATCCTTTTGCTTGAGCAAGTGCTGCAAACTCCGATGATCAGTATAGATCTCACAAGGCACTCCATATAAATAATGACGCCAGATCTTCAAGGCATGAACAATGGCAGCTAACTCAAGGTCGTGGACAGGGTAATTCTTTTCATGTATCTTCAACTGTCTGGACGCGTAGGCAATCACCCTACCGTCCTGCATCAACACTGCTCCAAGGCCAACTCTCGAGGCGTCACAATAGACAGTATAAGACCCCGAACCGGTAGGCAACATCAAGATAGGGGCTGTAGTCAAAGCTGTCTTGAGCTTCTGAAAGCTCGCCTCACACTCCTCTGTCCACTGAAATGGGGCACCCTTCTGGGTCAATCTAGTCATAGGGGCAGCAATCGATGAAAATCCCTCCACGAAACGACGGTAGTAACCCGCCAAGCCAAGGAAACTGCGAATCTCTGTAGCTGAGGACGGCCTGGGCCAACTCTGCACGGCCTCTACCTTCCTCGGATCCACCCGAATACCCTCACTAGAAATCACATGGCCTAAGAATGCCACAGAACTCAGCCAAAACTCACATTTTGAGAACTTTGCATATAACTTTTTCTCCCTCAAGGTCTGTAGCACGGTCCTCAGATGCTGCTCATGATCTTCCCGACTCCGGGAATACACCAGAATATCATCAATAAAAACAATCACGAACGAGTCAAGATATGGCCTGAACACACTGTGCATCAAATGCATGAAAGCTGCAGGGGCATTGGTCAGCCCAAATGACATGACAAGGAACTCGTAATGGCCATATCGAGTCCTGAAGGCAGTCTTCGGGATATCTGGCTCCCGAATCTTCAACTGATGGTAACCTGAGCGCAAGTCAATCTTAGAAAACACCTGTGCGCCCTGAAGCTGGTCAAACAGATCATCAATGCGAGGCAAAGGATAACGGTTCTTCACTGTAACCTTGTTCAACTGGCGGTAGTCAATACACATGCGCATAGAACCATCCTTTTTCTTCACAAACAAAACAGGAGCACCCCACGGTGAAACACTGGGTCGAATAAAACCCTTACCAAGCAATTCCTGCAACTGATCCTTCAACTCCTTCAACTCAGGAGGAGCCATACGATACGGAGGAATGGAAATGGGCTGAGTGCCCGGCAACAGATCAATGCCAAAATCAATGTCTCTATCAGGCGGCATGCCCGGAAGATCAGCTGGAAATACATCGGGATAATCCCGTACCACTGGAACAGAATCAACAGAAGGGGTATCAACACTAACATCTCTCACATAAGCCAAATACGCGGCACACCCCTTCTCAACCATGCGCTGAGCTTTAAGAAAAGAGATAACTCTACTGGGAGTGTGATCTAAAGTACCACTCCACTCAACACGCGGAATACCTGGCATAGCCAGCGTCACGGTCTTGGCGTGACAATCAAGAATAGCAAAATGGGGCGACAACCAGTCCATGCCCAGAATAATGTCAAAATCCACCATACCGAGTAATAATAAGTCTGCTCTGGTCTCAAAACCACGAATAGTAACCAAACATGACCGATAAACGCGGTCCACAACAAGAGAATCTCCCACAGGAGTAGAAACATAAACGGGGGCACTCAAAGAATCCCGAGGCACACCCAAATGCGGAGCAAAGTAAGAAGACACATAAGAGTAAGTAGAGCCCGGATCGAATAGAACCGATGCCTCTCTGTGACAAACCAGAATAATACCTGTAATGACGGAGTCGGAGGCAACAGCCTCAGTACGAGCAGGAATAGCATAATATCTGGCCCGGCCCCTCTCTCGAGGGCGACCTCTATCTCCCCGACCTCCGCCCCTAGCCGGCTGGGCAGGTGAGGTAGCTGCTGGAGCTGTGATCATGGCCTGAGAACTCTGAGGAGCACGCTGCGGCTGAGCAGTCTGTGAAGATGCACCCCTACCAAGTCTGGGGCAGTCCCTAACCATGTGGCGTGTATCACCACACTCAAAACAAGCTCTGGGAGGACGCGGTGGCTGTGACTGGCTGGGACTAGGCCTGCTGGGCTGACCTCTGGAAGCACCCCGCGCAGGAGGCGCGCTAGAAACTGGAGGTGCATAATAAGGCTCCTGAGGTGGAGGTGGAGCTGGAGTACTGCCGGCTGCTGGAAGAGCTGAATGTACAGGGCGACCCGCATAACCTCAGCCATAACGACCTGCTGCTGGGGTACGGGCACCAGAGTAGTGACCCGACTCCCGAGACCTCTTGGCCTCCCTCTCCCCTCGCTCCCTGGCGAGCATACCCTCAATCCTCCTAGCAATGCTCACTACCTGCTGATAAGGAATGTCCATCTCCAACTCTCGAGCCATGCTAGATCTGATGGGTTGGATAAAACCCTCAATGAACCTGCGATCTCTCTCGCTAACTGTAGCAACCAAGGACGGTGCATGCTTGGCCAACCCGGTATAGCGGATAGCATACTCCGAAACGGTCATAGCACCCTGGCGCAAATGCTCAAACTCTGCGCGCCATGTGTCCCTGAGACTCTGGGGAACAAACTCTCTCATGAACATATCTGAGAACTGGGTCTAGGTCAGTGAGGCAGCCTCGGCTGGACTATCTATCTCATAAGTGTGATACCAATCATAGGCGGCTCCCCGAAGCTGGAAAGGCAGTGAAGGAAACCCCGCTGGACTCTACTATGCCCACAGTGCAAAGAATACGGTGACACTCCTCTAGAAATCCCAAGGCATCGTCTGATGCTAATCTACTGAATACTTAGGGATCGTACTTCTTGAACATCTCAAGTCTCCGCTGCTCGTCCTCTAAAGCAGCTGACCCGTCCTCAGGCTGAACTGGCGCTGCAGGCGGTGCAGGAATAATCTCGAGAGCCTGCTCAACATGCACCCGCTGCTCAGGAGTGCGGACGGTGGGATTCTGTGCTCCTCCCCCGGCCTGGGATGTGACTGCAGCAAGGGGAAGCAACCCTGCCTAAGCCAAGGTGGTGTACATACTCATGAACTGAGCCAAAGTTTCCTGAAGAGCTGGAGTAGTAGTGGCAGTAGTAGGCGTGCCAGGTGCCTGGGCTCCGGCTGGATCTGCTGGTGGTGCCTCGGCGGCAGCTCGCGCAGGTGCTCTGGCTGCACCACATGCGCGTCCTCGACTTCTACCCCGGCCCGGGCCTCTGATGGCTGCAGTAGGGGGCGCGGGTGCCTGATCATCCAGAGTAGCGCGTGTCCTCAACATTTGTGAGAGAATGAAAGACAGAAGTTTAGAATTTGTGATGTCAAAATGTCGCACGACAAGGAAATCAAATGAAGTGAAAATTTTCCTAACAGTTACATAGCCTCTCATAGATAAGTAAAGATGTCTCCGTATCGATCAGCGAGACTCTAATAAACCGGCTTGTGTTCCATGACTCCTATGAACCTAGAGCTCTTATACCAACTTGTCACGACCCCAGTTCGCCCTCCGTGAACATGTCGTGTTGGCACCTAGTCCCTACGACTAGGTAAGCCTAACAATACGAAAAATAATATAACTTGTGGAAACAAATAATTAAACTAAAAGAACTAGAAGGGTAACTGTATATAAATGCCGCTCGACATATACAACCTAAAAATGCGGAAGTCTACAACATCATCCCAAAACCCGAAAACTCACGGGAACACAAGCTAGAAGAAGTACTGTAAATGCTCTAATCTCCAGAATGTCTACATCAACGGTACGATAGAAGGCTAACTACTACGGATAGAGTAAAGAAGGAGACTCTTCGGTCCGCGGACGTGGCAGATGTACCTCGAAGCCTCCGTACCTCTCCCTGCCTCAAGGATAGTGCGCCTGGGTGGAGGTACCTGGATCTGCACATGAAAAGCATGCGCAGAAGGGGCATGAATACACCACAGCGGTACTCAGTAAGTGCCATGCCTAACCTCGGTTGGATAGTGACGAGGAAGGTCATGGCCCTACTGAGAATAATAATAGTAATAAGTCTTGCTACAGTATGAAATAAACAGAAATAATGGGTACAACTATGAAATAAGATAGGTTATACAAGACAACAATTAACATTCAGAGAATAAGATAACACATAATAAAACAACTCGATATCAATACCAACAACGAGGATCTCCCAGGATACCGTCCTGTAGTCCCTTTGATCAACTGTCCAAGGAGCTCCAGGGATATCGTCCCGTAGTCCATCATAAGAGTATATCCGAAGGATCTCCCGGGATACCTTCCCGTAGTCCAACTATCAATGTGTAGGGGGATCTATCGGGAATCTAACCCGCAGTCCCAAAGTGAATGTGCAGGGGGATCTATCAAGAATCTAACCCGCAGTCCCAAAGTAAATATGTAAGGGGATCTATCAGGAATCGAACCCGCAGTCCCAAAGTAAACAAACGAGGAGGGGGGGGGGGGGGAGCTACCGGAATCCCACATCCGTAGTCCCAATGAAAATACGCAGTCACAACAAGAAGACATCAAGAAATGAAGTTCAAAGATACAAGGCAACAGGTAGTTCTAGCCTAAGATTCTTCATGTAGTAAAAACAAGGCAACTTGATCAGATAGGCAATTTGGAACAACTAAGCATGCTTTTCTAGCTAACACGGTCTATAATTGCAAATAAAATAAAGCAGATAAGAAAGAAACCCAGTCTAAATATTTAAAGTAAAATCGGATTTTTCAACAATTAGCTCAAGTACGCGCTCGTCACCTCACGTACAAGGCATTCAATTACCAATATCATATCCTAAGGGGAAAGGTCCTCCACACAAGGTTAGACAAGCCACTTACCTCAAACCGGCTCCAAAATCAACTCGAAACCACACTTTTGCCACGAGTATTCGACTCCAAATGGCCCAAATCTATTCAATTCAATTAAACATTGTAAGTAACATCACAAGCAACTGATTCTACTATTTAATTTAAAGCTAAGATGCAAATTTAGGTAAATGACCAAAATGCCCCTCGGGCCAACGTCTCAGAACCGGATAATTTTCACATTTTCAGAACCCTCGTACTCTCACGAGTCTAAGCATATAAAAATCTCCCTAATCGGAGGCAAAACACCCACCCAAAACTCAATAGTTTGGTCTATGAAGTTTTCCCCATTTTTCATTCAAAAATCCAAAATTAAGGATGAATTCGTGATTAGATTAGTAGGTTTTAAGCATAATAGAGTAGAGAATCGTTACCCAGTAGTTGCCCTCGAAAAACCTTCGAAATTTCCCCCAAATCCGAGCTCCCAAGCTTGCATTTTGATAAAAATGGCTAACCCTCGGTTTTGAATGATTATATACTGCCCAGGCCCGTTATGCATCGCGAACGCGGAAGTAAGGTCGCATCCGCGAAGAACGAAAATAGAAGTTTCTAAAAATTCCCTTCACGATCTCGAGGGGGAGAACGCGAATGCGAAGGTCTGGGATCATGAAGCTACGCGAACGCGACGTCTGGAACGCGATCGTGATGAAGAAAAATAGCGAGGTCCAGGAGTTACCCTACACGAACGCGTGACAGCTTACGCGAACGCGGTGGGGAAGTAAGCTGGGCTTCGCGAACGCGGGAGGGATTATGCGAACGCGAAGAGGAAAATTCCAGGTTGTCAAATTAAGCCTTCGCGATCGCGAAGGGCAGCCCGCGAACGCATTAGAGGCATACCAGAAGCAGCAAGAGCCGTTCAAAAATAGGAGGAAATGGCCCGTTGAGTATCCGAAACACACCCGAGGCCCCCGGGACCCCAACCAAACCTACGGACCTCTCCCATAACATCATTAAAACTTGTACCAACCCTTAAACCACCTAAAACAACGTCGGAAACTCGAATTAACCCATGATTTAAGCCTAAGGACTTCAAATTCTAACAAAACACGCTTTCGATCAAAAACCTACCCAAACCTCGTCCAAATGACCTGAAATTTTACACACACATCCCAAATGACATGACGGAGCTGCTGCAACTTCCGGAATTCCATTCCGACCCTCGGATCAAAATCTCACTATCGAACCGGAAACTTCAAAATTTAAACTTTCGGCATTTCAAGCTTAAATTAGCTACGGACCTCCAAAACATGTTCCGAACAAGCTCCCAACCCCGAAATCACCTAACGAAGCTAACGGAACAATCGGATTTCTGTTCCGAGGCCGTCTTCACACTGTTCTTACTATGGACCATTTTCCAACACTTAAGCTCTTATTTAGGGACTAAGTGTCCCAAAACTCTTCCAAACTCAAAACCGAACGTCCCGGCAAATCAAAATAGCAAAAATAAACTTGGGGAAAGCAGTTAATAGGGGATCGGGGCGTTAATTCGTAAGACGACCGGCCGGATCGTCACATTTTCCTAATCTTAAATAAAGAGTAAAAATTCTCGTACAATTAATTCTTAAATGGTAAAAAAGATAACATCCTTTTCTTGTGACAAAATAATTTCTATTTTTATAATTAAAAAATCTCATAAACTTTCTCATATTATATGTATTATTGAAAGTAGTAATATTAATATCTATATAAAATCATATATCTTTTTTTCCCAACTATTTTACAAAAATATTCCACTCAAAATACCATATCTAATGTATATATAGTGGTATCAAGGGTGTTAAACTTACGGAGTGTAGCAGTAGACTCCTCAATGGGCTGACCTCTCCACTGCACCTTCACTGAAGCTATATCCTTTGACCTCAACTTTCGAACCTGCCGATCCAAAATGGCCACTGGCTCCATATCATAAGTCATATCACCACCTATCTGACCCGTGCTGAAATCCAAAACATGAGGCGGATCGCCGACATACGTCTGGAGTATAGAAACATGAAATACTGGATGCACCCTCGACAAACTAGGTGGCAAGGCAAGATTGTAAGCCACCTCCCCAATCCTCTGTAGTACCTCAAACGGACCAATAAACCGAGTGCTTTACTTGTCCTTCTTCCCAAACCTCATAACGCCTTTCAAGGGTGAGACCTTTAGTAGAACCTTATCCCCAATCATGTAAGACACATCACAGACCTTTCTGTCTGTATAACAATTCTTATAGAATGCACCATGCGATGCTGCTCCTGAATCAATTTAACATTGTCCAATGCATCCTGAGCCAAGTCTGTACCCAATTGTATAGCCTCACCCGATTCAAACCACCTCGTTGGAGATCCACACCATCTCTGATACAAAGCTTCATACGGAGTCATCTGAAAGCTCGACTAATAGTTGTTGTTGAAAGCAAACTCCGCGAGCGGCAAAAACTGGTCCCAAGAACCCCTGAAATCAATGACACAAGTGCGTAGCATGTCCTCCAATAACTGTATAGTGTTCTCGGACTGTCTGTTCGTCTGAGGGTGAAATGCTATACTCAACTCAACATGGGTTCTCAACTCTCGCTGCGCGACCCTCTAAAACTACAATGTAAACTGCATGCCTCGATTTGAAATGATAGTTCTCGAATGTAAATCTCAACCAACCGATCTGAAGAATAAGTAATACCAATTGGAATGAAGTGCGCGGACTTGGTTAGCCAATCCATAATCAACCAAATAGCATCGAACTTCCTCGATGTCAGTGGGATCCCACTAACAAAATCCATAGTGATCCGCTCCCACTTCCACTCTGGAATCTCTAACCTCTGAAGTAATCCAGCCGGTCTCTAATGCTTATATTTTACCTCCTGACAGTTAAGACACCGAGCTACAAATCACACAATATCTTTCTTCATTATCCTCCACCAATAATGTTGCCTCAGGTCCTTATACATCTTCGTGGCACCCGAATTGATGGAATACCGCGAGTTGGGGGCCTATTCAAGAATAAACTCCCGTAGCCAATCTACATTGGGCATACATATCCGACCCTGCATCCTCAACACCGCATAATCTCCAATAGTAACATCTCTGGCATTACCGTGCTGAACCTTGTTCTTGAGGAGAAGAAAAATGAGGATCATCATACTGGCAATCTCTGATGCGAGGAAGACCGAGAAATCACACAGGCTAGAATCTGACTGGGCTCCGAAACATCTAATCACACGAACTGGATGGGCAAGGGCTGAACATCAACTGAAAGAGCTCTCTCACCAACAGGAATGAATGCAAGGCAACCCATACTCTATGCCTTCCTGCTCAAGGCATCGGCCACAACATTGGCCTTCCCCGAGTGATACAGAATAGTGATATCATAGTCCTTTAACATATCCAACCATCTCTGCTGCCTCAAATTTAGATCCTTCTGTTTGAACAAGTACTGGAGGCTCCAATGATATGTAAATACCTCACAAGACACACCATTGAGATAGTGCCTCAAAATATTCAATGCATGAACAATAGCAGCCAACTCCAAATCATGAACATGGTAGTGCTTCTCATGAGGCTTCAACTGGCACAAAGCTAAAGCAATCACTATATCCTCCTACATCAAAACACACCCAATACCGATCCGAGAAGCATCACAATACACTGTATAAGAACCAGAAGCTGAAGGTAGAAGTAGAACTGGAGTTGTGTTCAAGGCACTCTTGACCTTATGAAAGCTCTCCTCACACTCATCAGACAACCTGAAAGGAACACCTTTTTGGGTCAATTTGGTCAAGGATGACACAATAGAAGAGAAACCATGCACGAAGCGACGATAATAATCAACCAACCCTAGAAAGCTTTGAATCTCTGTAACTGAGATGCTCTGGGCCTACTCTTAACCGACTCCATCTTCTTCGAACCCACTTGAATACCCTCACTGGACACCACGTGCCCCATGAAAGCCATTGAACTGAGTGAGAACTCAAACTTGGAGAACTTGGCTTAAAGCTTTTCCTCCCTCTAATGCTGCAAGGCAATCCTTAAATGCTGGCTACGAGAGTACACTAGGTTATCATCATTGAATACAATGACAAACGAGTCGAGATAAGGCTGGAATACACTGCTCATCAGATGCATGAACGCTGCTATGGCATTGGTCAGCCCAATAGACATCACAAGAAACTCAAAATGACCATAACTGGTCCTGAAAGTTGTCTTAAGAATATCCGGGTCCCGAATCTTCAACTGGTGGTACCCTGACCTCAAATCAATTTTGGAGAACACCCTTGCTCCCTTAAGCTGGTAAAATGGATCATCAATACACGGCAAAGGATACTTGTTATTGATTGTGACTTTGTTCAACTGCTTATAATCAATGCACAATCTATGAGTACCATCTTTCTTTTTCACAAACATAATGGGTCCACCCCAAGGTGACACACTAGACCTAATAAACCCCTCATCAAGGAGTTCCTGAAGCTACTCTTTCAATTCAGTTGGTGCCATACGGTATAGAGGAATAGAAATGGGTTGTGTGCCCGGCACCAAGTCAATGCCAAAGTCAATGTCCCTGTCAGGCGGCATGCCCGACAGATCTGTAGGAAACACATCCGAAAAATCTCACACACCAAAATTGAAACAATAGTAGGGGTCTCAGCACCAACATCCCTCAAAAAGGCTAAATAAGATAAATAACCCTTCCCAACCATCCGCTGGGCCAAGTATGAAATCACTATACTAGGAACATAGTTTAGAGAACCTCGCCACTCAATCTGTGGAAACACCGGCATTGCTAACATAACGGTCTTAGTGTGATAATCCAGAACAACATGACATGGAGACAACCGGTCCATAACCAATATCACATCGAAATCAACCATATTAAGCAATAAGAGATCAATTCTAGTCTCTAATCCCCGAGCACTCACTACACACGACTGATATACACAGTCCAAAAAAATTGTATCAGCTACCGGTGTTGATACATATACAAATAAAACTAAGGACTCACACGGCATATCATGCTAATGAGCAAAATACGATGATACATACGAATAAGCCGAACCAGGGTCAAATAATATAAAGGCATCCTATGGCAAACTAAGATAATACATGTGATCACTGCATCATAAGCAATGGCATCTGGTCTGGCGGGAAGAGCATAGAATCGAGTCTTACAGCCACCTGATCGACCTCCCCTTCTAGGACGGCCTCTAGCTGACTAAGCCCTACCGCGAACTGGCTGAGCGGGTGGTATAGCTGCTGGTGTTGGTGCCATCGGCTGAGAACTCTGCGGTGGAGTCCCACTCAACAACCTGGAGCAATCTCTCTTGATATGACAAAGATCTCCGCACTTGAAACAACCCCTCCTTCGATGGAACTGCTGCTCCTGATACCCCGAGAAACTAACGTAGAAACCTGAGTGGACAAGGCATGGTGAGAACTCTGTGCTGGTAGTGCATTCAATGAAGACTGGCCTGAGTGTGCACTGTAAGAACCATAGCTAGCTGATGCACCACGATGAGCTGGTCGAGCCGTCTGAGCATGCCTGTAAGGACGACCCCTGCCATGGTGGAACTGACCCTCGGAAGGAACACCACTAAAACCACCTGATCCATGAGGCCTCTTGGCCTCCCTCTCAACCCACTCTTGGTTGTGGACCATCTCTATATGCCAAGAAATTTCTACCACCTCATCAAATGTAGAACCGGATATCCTCTCTCGAGTCATAAGCAACCACAACTGATATGGGAGGCCATCAACAAACCTCCTAATCCTCTCCCTATCAGTGGGAACCAACCATACTGCATGACGAGCCAAATCAGAAAACCTTATCTCGTACTGCGTCAAAAACATATCATCCTAGCGTAGCTGCTTAAACCGTCTGCGCAGCTCCTCTCTGCGAGACTACAACCTAAACTTCTCCAATAAGAGAACAGAGAACTCCTTCCAAGTAAGTGGTGTTTCACCAACCGGCCTACGCCTCTCATAAGCCTCCCACCATCTGAAGGTAGCTCCAAAAAACTAAAATATAATGAACGAGACCCCACAGGTCTCCAAAATACTTGTTGTACGAAGACTCCTCTAACACTTTTGTCCAAGAAAACCTGGGCATCCTCCGACTCTAACCCGCTGACAGATGGAGGATGGAGCCTCCCGAATCTCTCAAATCTCCACTGCTCATCATCAGTCACAGCAGGAACAACACGATCCTGAGCAGGTGTGCGGGCAGCGGAAGTCTGAGTACCTCCCGCGGCCGAAGCAGCGACCACCAAAGAAATACGGGTGCTCACAGTCAGAATATGAGCTAAGGCATCCAGAAGGACTAGAATCACGATGGGCACAGTCGGTGCCTGAGCTGGCTCCAGTGGATCAATTGTATCTAGTACCTGCCCTTGAGCTGGAGTGATTGGTGGGTCTGCAGGTGTACAAGCTACGTCTCTGCCCCTTCTGATAAGTTGGTATTTTACAAACTTATCTCTTCTTAATACTTAGGTTTTTGTATGATTTTGATTAGAAAATAAGGTATTTTTTGAGGTGTATTGGCATATTTTAGGTATCATATGTTTTGGAGAAGATATAGAGAAAACAAGTCAAAATGTGCAAAATTGAATAAAAATGACTGCTACTAGTTATTACTCTGCGCGATCGCGAACTTAGGAATACGATTGCAGAAGGTTGGCAAATCACACATCGCAAACACAGGGAGAAGTCTGCAAACATGAAGAGGAAGTTTATCAACTATCCTCCAATGCTCTACGCGAACACGTGGATCTGGTCTGCGATCGCAGTGCTTCACAGCATTACCCTTCGCGATCGCGTGTCTCTTTTCGGGACCGCAATTCACATTTTCTGGGTAGTTCTAAGCAGAAATGGAATTTCACGTTCATAATCCCCAAACCATTTAATACACGACTGAGCTCATTTGTAAATTATCTTTTGGCTTATTTTCAGTTCCAAACACTAGAGAGAACAAGGTAGGAAGCTATGATTTGCACATACACTTGGGTTTTGAAGATTTGAAGATTGTGCTTGAGAATTTCTTATTCCTTTGTACTCAATTCTTCATTTCCTTACTTTGTATTGAATATCTAAGTCTGTAGTATTTTATTTAACACTTGAATCTTGTTTATGGAAATAATCATATTTAATGTGTGGATTAAATACCTTGTTGTGCTTATGTATTGAATGATTTTTATTCTTTTATGAAGTGAGTTATTGTAACTTTAATTATTCTTGTTCTTTAATGTTTTCAAAGGGATTAGCTAACCCTAGGACTCACCCATTAACTACGAAGTAATTACTATATATGGTCTTAGAGTCCCCTTAGCTATCCTTCCATCATTTGCATATTTTGTCTGTCTCCTTCTCTGAGTGAGGTTTATAATTAATTTTGGGAAAGATTATTTGGGGTTGGGAATGATTAATCAACAAGAACATGAGGCTTTAACCCTCATTTTATAGGTTCTACGTAAGGATAGGATTAAACTACTTGTTGCCATTCCGGGTGTGCCTAATCTCTTGATTGTTTTAGGGATAATTCAATTAGGAAGTTCTGTTAGTCTTTGGAAGAAGCTAATATAGAATTATTACCCGTGGCTAATTAACATAAACTCGCTCATATTTGTAAAATCATAAAATACATTGGATCGTTACTTGAGTGTAATTCCCGATGCATCCATACTTGTAGCCATTGATCATTTTACTTGCTTTCTAGGTTAGTTTACATTTCCACATTTAGGTTTAAATATTTTCTCAAAACAATTCTTAGTGTTTGACATTCCATTTCAAGTGATAATTCTCTTACATTCCTAATCGCCTACATATTGTTCTCTGTGGGATTCGACCCCGACTCATAGTTGGGTAAATTATTTTGCATGCGACCGTGTATATTTACTTTTTAGTAGTGGATTTGGACGTCATCAAAATTGGCGCTGTTGCCGGGGAACAATTTGGCATAATTTAGGTTGTTTGAGAAATAAGCGTAAGTGCTTTGGTCCAAACTTGTGAATATTTGTGTAATTATTTTTCTTACCTTGGTCTATTTTTCTTGTTTGTTTCTTGTTTATTTTCTTATTTTTGAAAAATGGCAGCATAAAATGAAAATTGGTCGGATGGTAGTTGTTCATACTTTGATTACCCTTGTCCTTATTGTGGAGGACCACACTCGTGGCAAAATTGTTTAAATTCTCCCGGGGGTGGATTGTGTACACAATATCAAACCCATGAGTGGAGTATTTTTGGTAAGTGTGGTCGTCAAAATGGTCACTGGGAGTATTGTACTTATTTTTCCTTCCCTTCCCCAAACTCCCGCTATGATGATTCTACTTTTTGTGATAAAAATGATAGGGATATGGAGGTGGAATAAGTTGAGCATGGTCAAAATGGAGAGTTCAAGCTCATGTTAGAATGCCTAATTGAAGGAGGAAACAAAGAACAATGTGCCTTGGAGGAGCTTTTGAAAAATAGTCTCCAAAATGACTTGGCACTTTAAAGGTTGCACTTACAAATGGGAGAAATGCTTGAAGCTTTAGAGGTCCAAAAAGCCTCGAAACTTAATGATAGCCAAGATGTTTTCTTAGATGTGGAAGCCGAAAATCCTTCCTTGGCACTTGATCAAAACCAAGAAGAACTCTCAAATTCTCAAAAGGCTTGCTTTACATTGGACCCGATGTTGAGCCTTTCATAGCCTAGTACTGGTGAACTAGGCAAGCGACCCTGCAAGGCAGCCAACCTTTCTGCAAAATAAATGTCCGCTCAATATGAGAAGATGATGCTCATGTTGGAGACCATTATTGCAATTGAGGAGAAACACAACTTTGCACTCGAGGACTTCAAGCAAGTCTTGACTCAAAATGATGATAATATCCGTGCTTTGGAAAGTCAAATGGGAATATATGTTGAGGCTCACTATGCCCACCGACTTGAGAGTGTGGAAAGATGTCAAGAAATGTCCGACTACGAGGAAGAAAGTGAGCTCTATGTTGAGGAGTCGAGAATTGAACATCCGCCAACCGACTCCATGAGTGTTAGTGATGCCAAGAAAAATATGGAATTAGAGTCAATCGGTGTGAATGAAAATTTGGTTGAAATTGACTCTAGTCCGGGGGAAAAAGAGGATGTCAAAATCCGGGAAGAATTGCATTTTGGAGGTTTTATGTAACATTCCAAGTATTTTTCAACATTGTAATTGTGTGGTGATATAGGAATTGAACTACACGAGTCAATGAGGGATTGTGAGGAGGAAAGGCAAAAACCATACATTTTACAATTCGAGGGAACAAGAAGGCAAAAAGACATTCCTCACATGAAAGCTAAGAAGTGCAAAATGAAGAAATTAAGTCTTGGCTTGATCTTCTACTTACCACCCTCCACCGCTCGTGTTCACAAGCTTGATTCTAATTTGGGTGCCCAATTCATATTGTCCAAGTGGCAAGAGAAGTGGTAAAGTTGTTTTGCGTGGTGCCACGACGTTAAATGCGGCGCTTGGTGGGAGACAAACCCACCGTTTTCAAAAATTTTAGTCAACTTTGAAAATTTTCTTTTATAGAATAGCTTGGTATATTATTTTTGACTAATATGCCAAGTTTTAGAATTTCTGGAGTTGATTTCAGCAGGTCGAAATGTTCCGGGCAGTCCAAACCAGTAGCATGCAGAAAAATTGCAGAAAATTGTAGTTAATCGCGATCGCACAAAAGGCTTGCGTTTGCAGAGAACGAATTTTTTTTACATCTACGCGATCGCTTAATAAGAATCGCGATTACATCCTTTTGGAAAGTTTATTCTCAGCGAACGCAGTAAACCTCATGCGATCGCGTAACAGGTAAGTTAACATTTAAAATCTGGGAATAAAAAATTTTTGGATACCCACTTTGCCCTAAACAAAGAAACGACTCTCATACTCCTAATTCCTGGAAACCATCTCAAAATTCTCCATTCTTCAATTCCATTGCAAATTTTCACCCATCACTCTCAAGGTATGTGCATTTCTCTCCTATTTCTTGTTTCTTCTTGCTTCTTCTGCTCCTCTGCTTAGTGTAAAGTGATAAATGGCAGAAACTCTTTTGATTTTAGGGCTTAAGTGAAAATTGGAATATAAAAATCTTGTGTGCTTTACATATTCTTGCTTGCTTAGTGAGGTTGGTTTAGTGTTAGGGTCTTGTTGTTGAAAAATTTCTGGGTTAGATGTGTGCTTAATTGGCTGACAAAAATGCACGCAAAATTGGGGCACACAACTTGTTCACTGAAATGCCCAAACGAACTCTTTCTGGGTGAAGAAGAAGACCCTCGCGATCGCGATGCCTCATTCCGCGATCGCGTAGGTCTGAATCTACTGTGTGCCAAACTCTACATCGCGATCGCGTAGATGATCATGCGATCGCGTAGCTTTGCTGCTTCTGGAAACAAAATTGCTCTTGGCTATCGCACGCCGAGTTCTACGATCGAGATTCACTAATGCCCAGGCAGAAAAATAGTATACTAACCAATTTTGATCCTAAGGCCTTTTGATCTCTTTCATTGGTCTAAGCACCCTCTAATACAATGCTTTAAGTGTCCATACTAGTATTTAACATATTTACTCCTTTTGTAGGTTCTTTGAGCTCTAAAATAGATACGACAACAAATGAAAATGTTCAAGAATATGTCGAACAAGTTGCCGAAGAGGAGTACTTTGATCGGGACACATTCTCATTATTAAGTGGTTCCCGCTGCTATGCAAAAAAACTGTGTAGAAGTATGATTAAGGAAAGACGCATTCTCTTCACCGACCTTGAAGGTCGATGGCCCGAGTTACATGGAAGATTAATATCGAGTAGATGGATTTGCTTTGCGGAAGAGCCACGAACAGCCAATGTAAGAGAATTTTATCCAATTGCTATAGAGACCGACTTCAAGAATGATTTGGTCGTCACTATGAGGGGAAAAACATCCGTTTTGATCTAGAGCTGATAAATGCACATTACAATCTTGCTATGCTGATAAAAAAGTGTACAGGTACCGATCTAAAGACTTGGGCACACAGTGGTTTGTAGAGCATTTGCATGGTGGAAAGATGCCAAATAGGATAAAAAATCACTCAAGGATCGAGTCTTCTGAATTCACTGCTGAGGACAAAACTTGGCTCTCCATTATCTATACTCGAGTCATGCCTTGATGTAATGAGACCGAGGTGACACTTGAGAAGGCAAGGGTGATTTGTGCAATCATAGAGGGCATACGAGTGAATGTGGGATAACTCACTGTTGATGAGATAACTGAGGTTGTTACAGATAGGACTAAGAGTCTATTCATCCCGTCCCTGATCACTCACTTATGCTATGAGGTCGGGGTGGAGAAGAGGCCTACAGAGAAGGAGAAGATCCGAGAGAAGCTCATCCATCCACTGCTGAGAAAGGGAGCAGGCAATGCATAGAAGAAAAGGAAGATTGATGTAGCATCTCCCTCATTTGGCCAGTGTCCTGACACTTCCATCAAGATACCCGATTCTGCCACAAATGCCGCAGAGCCTTGCACTGCCATTGTATCACTTGATCAGGGACCTCTCACACTTAGGTATATCTCTCACCAGGTTTATGGCGTGGAGACACAGGTCCGCCAGCTTGTAGTTGGTCTTCCTTCTGCACCGTCTGGAGAGGGCACATCTGCAGGTCCAACTAGCCAAGGAAAGGTTCCAACTTTGTCATATCTTGTTAAAGAGCAGAAAGCCATCAAAGTGAAATTGGGTAAGATTGAGCGGAGGTAGCTGAAGCAGAGGGAAAATGAAAAGAAGAAAAGCAAGTTCTTGACGAAGATGATGAACACCTTGAGGAAGTTTTCTAGATCAGAGGACGGTTACTAGGATGACGCGGAGCTCTCAGTTCCCAGTACCTCCAGCTTAGAGTGAGGCCATTCAGGGAGCACCACACTCATATTAGCTTGTTTTGATTAGTTGCATTGGGGACAATGCAACACTTTAGGTTGGGGGTGACACATATATGATGGATGTATGTGGAGCATGATCATATTTTTTGATAACTTGCGTAGATTGGTTTGACTTTGTAGTTTATTATAGATTGGTTTGACTTTGTAATTTATTATAGATTGGTTGACTTTGTTGTTTATTAGTTATAATTTGAAGTTAAATTCTAGCTTGTTACCATTAGTTTGTATATATATATATATATATATATATATATATATATATATATATAGTTTGGACAAGTGTAGTCTAGAACTTACCCGGAATATAATTCAAGGCGAAATCTTAGACTAGCTTGGTTTGAAAACAGATATTAGGCATTCCTTGGACCATTATTGTGCCTTAAATTTCCTACCATTGCATATTTTCCCTAGTCAACGCCTTTAGAGCCTTTAAACTTTTTCTTTGGCAGCCATGTTACAGGCTTCAACCCTTGATTATTTAGTGATTTAGCGTTTGGCACCCTACCTCCCTAACTACTTTGAAAGTGTAAACATTGGCTAAAAGCCTAATTTTGGGGGTGAAGGTTGGAAAAGTTGTGATGGAAGTTGCTTAAAAGGTGAAAGGTAATAAGAAAAATGTGGAACCTTCCTTGATTTTGAAAAAGTAAATAAAAAAAGGAAGTTGCGAATAAAGGGAAGATTAGGTGTCGAATGAAATGTGAAGAAAGGATGAAAAATGTTTTTTAAGGAAGTGTGCTTTAATTGTTGCAAAGTGTAATGTTTAGGGAGGTTCTGAGTTACTCTTGTCTAAATTGTGCCCTACCTTAACCAAAAGCATACATTACAATCCTTTAAGTCCTACTTGATTTTGAACCATGTGTGTTTACATTATTGGAGAAATACATGAAGGGCAAGCCTATGGCACTACTTTTGTGCATTTGAACATCTTTGAGAGAGTGAGAGTTAATTCTTTCCATTTGATATCCCATGTGTGTTTAAATTACAATTTTATAAGTCGGGAATCTCTCTTAAGTGTAAGGGTACATGAAAATTTTGAGTTGTGAACTTCAATCCAATCTCCAATTGGGAGGAATGAACAAAAAGAAAATTGTTTGTGATAATGAGGCAAATTTCAAAGCTTTAGTGTCCTGACTTTGTTGCCACTTTGATTAATGTGGTGTTTGAGAACTTGAATTGAAATAGAATTTGTACGAAGTTGGTGATTCATATGCTTTGGATAAATTGTTGGTAACAACCAAAGTCATTAGATTGTGTTTAATTTGTACCTTTTTGACTTGAAATGATGCTTGGTATGCCACTGAGCTTAATTGATGATTTTATTGAAGGATGTTCTTAGTTTTTAAATTGCTTGAGGAGAAGCAATAGTTTAAGTTTGGGGGTTTGATAAGTTGGTATTTTTCCAACATATCTCTTCTTAATACTTAGGCTTTTGTATGATATTCATGAGAAATAAAGGTATTTTCTGACGTTTATTGACATATTTCATGTATCATATGTTTTGGAGAAGATGTAGAAGAAAACAAGTAAAAATGTACAAAATTGAAGAAAAATGACTGCTGCCAGTTATTACTCTTTGTGATCGCGAACTTAGGAATGCGACCGCGGAAGGTTGGCAAATCACACATCGCGAACGCAGGGAGAAGTCTGCGAACGTGAAGAGAAAGTTGGTCAACTGTCCTCCAATTCTCTACGCGAACGCGTGGATCTGGTCTGCGATCGCAATGCTTCACAGCATTACCCATCGCAATCGCGTGTCTCTTTTCGCGACAGCGGTTCACATTTTCTGGGCGGTTCTGGGCAGAAATGGATTTTCACATTCTTAATCCCAAAACCATTTAATACACGACTGAGCTCATTTGTAAATTGTCTTTTGGCTTATTTTCAGTTCCAAACACTTGAGAGAACAAGGTTGGAAGCTAGGGTTTGCACATACACTTGGGTATCGATGATTTGATGATTGTGGTTGAGAATTTCTTATTCCTTTGTACTCATTTCTTCATTTCCTTGCTTTGTATTGAATATCTATGAATGTAGTATTTTATTTAACACTTGAATCTTGTTTATGGAAATAATCATATTTAAAGTGTGGATTAAATACCTTGTTGTGCTTATGTATTGAATGATTTTTATTCTTTTATGAAGTGAGTTATTGTTACTTTAATTATTCTTTTTCTTTAATGTTTCCAAAGGGATTAGCTAACCCTAGGACTCGCCCATTAACTCCGAATTAATTTTGGGAAAAATTATTTGGGGTTGGGAAAGATTAATTAACAAGAACTTGAGGCTTTAACCCTCATTTTATAGACTCTACGTAGGGATATGATTGAACTACTTGTAGCCATTCCGGGTGTGCTTAATCTCTTAATTATTTCAGGGATAATTCAATTATGAAGTCTTGTTAGTCTTTGGAAGAAGCTAATATAGAATTATTACCCGTGGCTGATTAACATAAATTCGCTCATATTTATAAAATCGTGAAATACATTGGATCGTTACTTGAGTGTAATTCCCGATGCATCCATACTTGTAGCCATCGATCATTTTACTTGCTTTCTAGGTTAGTTTTCATTTCCCCATTTAGGTTTAAATATTTTCTTAAGACAATTCTTAGTGTTTTGCATTGCATAGCAAGTGATAATTCTCTTACATTCCTAATCGCCAACGTATTGTTCTCTGTGGGATTCGACCCCGACTCATAGTTGGGTAAATTATATTGCATGCGACCGTGTCCATTTACTTTTTAGTAGTGGATTTGGACATCATCACCTATTGCGGCCTCTACCGTGACCTCGGCTTCTCGCGGCCCTAGATGGTGGTACTAGAGGTCGTCCATCCTATCCAGTAGTACATGTACTCACCATATGTGAGAGAATAGAATAACTGAATTTTAGTTTCTAGAATCAAGAGATTCGAACGACAAGAATTCAAGAATATGAAGTTTCTTAAGGGTTTGGCATCCTTTCAAATATGAGTACAGACATCTCCGTACCGATCCGTAAGACTCTACTAAACCTGCTCATGATTCGTGAGACCTATGTAACCTAGGCTCTGATACAAACTCGTCACGACCCAAATCTTACCTGTCATGATGGCGCCTATCGTGGTACTAGGCAATCCGACATTTCCAAAATACTCCCAAAATTTAACAAAAAATGAATCAGGTAATTTTAAATAACAAATGTTTTTATAATATGAGGTAAGCACCCAAAAGACAAATGTTGAAAACAACTTAGAAATTAGAGTGTCACAGAGCTCATGAGCGTCTATACATCACCAATCTAGAAAGAAATGTCTATGAAAGTATGGATCCAAAGACAATAAAAGAAAATTATAAGGAAGGAGAAACAAGGACTGTGAATGCTGGACAACTACCTAGAAATCTCTGGCGATCAACCGTGCGAAAGATCAACACCCACCGTGTCCAGGAACACATGGATCTGCACATAAAGTGCAGGGTGTAGCGTAAGTACAACTAACTCTGTAAGTAATAATACTAAATAAAGAACTTAAGAAAATGATGAGCTATACAGTTATAGTTCATTTTCAGTAGTCTCAATAAAAGAAAGTAGCCATGTTTTCAAATCCGGCAATTTAAGTCAAACGTTCCAAAATTCCATCTTTCACCATTTCAAGCCTAATTCTACTACGAACCTTCAAATGACAATTCGGACACACTTCTAAGTCCAAAGTTACTCAACGGAGCTAAAGGAACCATAAAAGTTTGATCCCGGGGTCGTTTACACATAAGTCAATATCCGATCAACTTTTTCAACTTAAGCTTTCAATTATGAGGCTAAGTGTCTCAATTCACTCTGAAATCCCTCTGGATCCGAACCAACTAACCGGCTAAGTCAATTAAAAACTGTAAAGCATATAAGGAGTGAATGGGGGAACAGGCTACAACTCTCAAAATTACCGGCCAAGTCGTTACAAATTCTGACCAAGGCACGCAATTCACATTGCGATTTTTAGGGTCATGCTACATGTATTAGGCAGCGTGTCGAGTTGAGCACCGTGTTTCATCCTCAGACAGACGGACAGTTCGAGTGCACTATTCAGATATTTGAGGACATGTTACGTTCTTGTGTTACAGATTTTTGAGAATCATCGGATCAACTTCTATTGCTTGCAGAGTTCGACTAAAATAACAGCTATCAGTCAGCATCTAGATGGCTCTATATGAGGCCTTATGCGGGAGGCAATGTAGTTTGCCAATTGTTTGGTTTGAATCGAGAGAGGCTAGATTTTGGTCACTGATTTGGTCTGTGATGCTATGGAGAATGTTATGTTGATTCAGGACCAACATTGTATATCTCATTCCAACCAGAAGAGTTAGGCGGACCGGAAGTTTCGAGATGTAGCTTACATGGTGGGTGACAAGGTTCTTCTCCGAGTGTCGCCTATGAAGGGCGTGATGCGGTATGCGAAAAATGGCAAGTTGAGTTCCAGGTTTATAGGGCCATTTGAGATATTGGAGAGAGTTATGGAGGTTTCTTATAGGCTTGTATTGCCTCCTAGCATAGTAGGGGTACATCCGATATTTTATTTTCCATGTTTCAGAAGTACCATGAAGATAGGTCACATGTTTTGGACTTTATCATGGTGCCGCTTGATGAGAACTTGACCTATGAGGAGGAGCCGGTAGCTATTCCAGATCAGCAGGTTTGAAAGTTGAGATCCAAGAGTTTTCCTTCTGTGAAAGTGAAATGGTGGGGTGAGCCGATTGAGAAGGCTATATGAGATTCCGAGTCTGATATGCAGAGTAGATACCCTAACCTCTTTGCCAGTCCAGTTACTTTTCTATGTCCGCCCGAGGACGAACGTTTCTTTCAGAGGTGGGAAATGTGATGACCCGATAGGTCATTTTGATTACTAGTAATTTATGTGTTCCGAGACCTCCCATAGCATCATTTAATATTTATCAATTTACGTGTGTTGCCCGCATCGATTTTCGGAGAGCTTTTACGTAAAAAAAATTATAAAAGTGTAATTTTTGACTTCAAATGAGGCAAGAGTTGACCACTATCAACATTTTTGTTAAACAACTCCGGATCGATGTTTTGACCATTCTAATAGAATAATGTGATGGTTTTTTGACTTGTACGCACGTTTGGTTTGGGTCCAGGGTAATACGAGCATATTTCAACACATTATGTGAGAAATTGTGAAAATTGAGTTTAAGTTGAAAATTCTTGAGTTTTGACGATCGATTCTTGTTATTTGATGTTATTTTGATTATTTAAGGTATAGAGCATGTTTGTATAATGTTATTAAACTTTTGTGCATGCTTGGTTTGGAGCGCGAGGAGCTCAAGTGAGTTTCAAGTGAGTATCAGATGAGTTTGGGTAGTTATGCAACTGCTGGTGCCCAAGAGTTACTGGTGCTCAATTGCGGATCTCGCATTTGCAAGGTCTGGCTCGCCTTTGCGAGCCTCGCTTTTCCAGTTAACTGATCATATTTCTGAATAAAGTCTAGGGAGCTAGGTCTCCGCATTTGCAAAGAATGAGTCGCTTTTGTGAAATTTAATATGTTCGCTTTTGCGGCCTCTCAACCGCAGATGAGGTTATGATAGCAGCCAAGGAACTTCAGCTGCAAACTCTAATTTTCGAGCTTCCCATTAACCATTCGGAATCATCCCGAGGCTCCCGAGACCTCACCAAAAGCACAAATAAGTCATATACCACTATCCAAACTTATACAAATCTTCCAAACACCTCGAACAACATCGAATAAACCGATTAGCATCGGATTCAAGCCTAAGAACTTCAAAAACTCTCAAAATACGCTTTCGATCAAAAAGTTTATCAAACCTCGTCCGAATGACCTAAAATTTTGCACACACGTCACATTCAACACTACGGAGCTACTCCTACTTCTAGAATTCCATTTTGACCCTTAAATCAAAATCCCACTATTGAACCGAAACTTCAAAAATTCAACTTTCGGCATTTCAAGCCTAAATTAGCTACGGACCTCCAAAACTCAATCCAAACACGCTCCTAAACCCGAAATCACCCAACGGAGCTAACGGAATCATCAGAATTCCACTCCAAGGCCGTCTTCCCACTTTTCCATCTACGATCAAATTTCTAAAACTTAAGTTCTCATTTAGGGACTAAGTGTCCCAAAACTCCAAATAATTCCTCCCGGCAACTCACAATAGCATAAACAAACACGGGAAAAATAGTTAATAGGGGATCGGGGCGTTAATTCTTAAGATGACCGGCCGGGTCGTCGCATCGTCCTACACTTAAACATTCGCTCGTCCTCGAACGAGCATAGAGACATACCCGAAGTAGTGAAAAGATGAGGGTAACGGCTGAGCATATCTGCTCAGTCTCCCAGGTCGCCTCCTCGACCGGCTGAACCCGCCAATGAACCTTCACTGATGCAATGTTCTTTGATCTCAGCTTTCGAACTTGCATGTCCAATAATTCCACTAGCTCCTCAACATAAGATAGATCCTTATCCAACTGAAGTGAACTGAAATCCAACACATGCGACGGATCACCGTGATACCTCCGGAGCATCGAAACATGAAATATCGAATGAACTCCTACCAAGCTGGGAGGTAACACAAGCTCATAAGCAACCTCCCCAACACGCCTCAATATCTCAAAAGGGCCAGTAAACCTCGGACTCAACTTTCCCTTCTTCCCAAATATCATAACGCCCTTCATAGGAAAAACCCAAAGCAGAACCCGCTCTCCTACCATATAGGAAACATCACGAACCTTTCGGTCTGTATTACTCTTCTGTCTGGACTGGGCTGTGCAGAGTCTATCCTGAATCACCTTAATCTTGTCCAAAGCATCCTGAACATAGTATGTGCCCAATAATCTAGCCTCATCTGGCTCAAAATAACTCACCGAGGATCTACATCGCCTACCATATAAAGCCTCACACAGTGCCATCTGAATGTTGGTCTGATAGTTGTTGTTATAGGCGAACTCCGCCAATGGCAAGAACTGATCCCATGACCCGCCACACTCAATCACACACGCACAGAGCATATCTTCAAGAATATGAATAGTGCGCTCGGACTGTCCGTCTGTCTGAGGGTGAAATGCTATAAGCAACTCTACCCGAGTACACAAATCATGCTGAAAGACCCTCTTGAACCATGATGTGAACTTAGTACCCCTAACTGAAATGATGGAAACTGGGATACCATGCAGACGAACAATCTCCCAGATATAAATCTCCGCCAACCGCTCTGAAGAATAAGTAGTACATACAGGAATGAAGTGCGCAGACTTGGTCAGCCGATCCACAATCATCCAAATAGCATCGAACTTTCTCAAAGTCCGTGTGAGCCCAACTACAAAGTCCATGGTGATCCGCTCTCACTTCCACTCCGAAATCTCTATCTGCTGAAGCAACCCACCCGATCTCTGGTGCTCATACTTTACCTGCTAACAATTGAGGAAGACCAAGAAACCACACAAACTAGAACCCGACTGGGCTCCGAAAGATCCAATCTCACAAACTGGCTGGCTAAGGCCTGAACATCAATCGCCATAGGCCTCTCCGATGCTGGTAAATAAGCCAAACTCCCCAAACTCTCAGCCCGGCGACTCAAGGCATCGACCACCACACTGGCCTTGCCCGGGTGATACAAATAGTGTTATCATAGTCCTTCAGCAACTCTAACCACCTCCTCTGGCGCAAGTTTAGATCCTTTTGCTTGAACAAGTGCTGCAAGCTCCGATGATCAGTATAAATCTCACAAGGGACAACGTACAAAAAATGACGCCAGATCTTCAGGGCGTGAACAATGGCAGCTAGCTCGAGATAATAGACAGGATAATTCTTCTCATGTACCTTCAACTCTCAAGACGCGCAGGCAATCACCCTACCGTCCTGCATTAAAATCGCTCCAAGGCCAATCCTCGAGGCATCATAATAGACGGTATAAGACCCCGAACCTGTAGGCAATATCAAAACCAGGGGCTATAGTTAAAGCTATCTTGAGCTTGTGAAAGCTCACCTCACACTCTTCCATCCATTGGAACGGAGCACCCTTCTGGGTCAGCCCGGTCATAGGGGCTGCAATCGATGAAAACCCCTCCACAAAACGACGGTAGTAACCCGCCAAGCTAAAAAAAATTCCGAATCTCTGTAGCTGAAGATGGTCTGGGCAACCTCAGCACTGCCTCTACTTTCTTCGGATCCACCTGAATACCCTTACTCAATACCACGTGGCCTAAGAATGCCACGGAATCCAACCAAAACTCACATTTCGAGAACATAGAATATAATTTCTTTTCCCTCAGAGTCTAGAGCACTATCCTCAGGTGCTGCTCAAGATCTTCCCGACTCCAGGAATACACCAGAATATCATCAATAAAGACAATGAAGAACGAGTTAAGATATGGCCGAAACACATTGTGCATCAAATGCATAAAGGCTGTTGGGGCAATGGTAAGCCCAAATGACAAAACAAGGAACTCGTAATGACCATACCGAGTCCTGAAAGCAGTCCTCGGTATATCTGGCTCCCTAATCTTCAATCGATGGTACCTTGAATGCAAGTCAATCTTAGAAAATACTCGTGCACCCTGTAGCTAGTCAAACAAATCATCAATACGACGCAAAAGATAACGGTTCTTCACTGTAACTTTGTTCAACTGGCGATAATTAATGCATATACGCATAGAACCATCCTTCTTCTTCACAAACAAAATAGGAGCACCCCTAGGTGATAGTCTGGGTCTAATAAAACCCTTATCAAGCAATTCCTATAACTGATCCTTAAACTCCTTCGACTCAGGAGGAGCCATACGATACAAAGGAATAGAAATGGGCTGAGTGCCCGGCAACGGATCAATGCCAAAATCAATATCTCTATCAGGCGGCATGCCATGAAGATCAGCTGGAAACATATCAGGAAAATCCCGTACCACTGGGACTGAATCAATAGAAGGGGTATCAATACTGACTTCTCTCACATAAGCTAGATACGCGTCATACCCCTTCTCAACCATACGTTGAGCCTTAAAGAAAGAAATAACTCTACTGGGAGTGTGATCTAAAGCACCCCTCCACTCATCAGGCAGTACACCTGGCATAGCTAGCATCACGGTTTTGGTGTTATAATCAAGAATAGCATAATGGGGCCAGAACCAATCCATGCCCAATGTAATATCAAAATCAACCATGCTGAGCAACAATAAATTAGCTCTAATCTCAAAACAACTAAGAGCAACCAAACACGACTGATAAACGCGGTCCACAACAAGAGAATCTCGCAGAGGAGTAGTAATATAAACAGGGGAAATCAAGGAATCCTGAGATACACACAAATGCGGGGAAAATAAGAAGACACATAAGAATAAGTGTAGCCTGGATCGAATAGAACCGATGCATCTCTGTGACAAACCAAGACAATACCTGTGATGATAGAATCGGAGGCAACAACCTCGGTACGGGAAGGAAGGGCATAGTATATGTACTGGCCTCCCCCTTTAGGGTGACCTCTACCTCCCCAGCCTCCACCTCTAGCTGGCTGAGCAGGTGGGGTAGCAACTGGAGCTGCAACCATAGCCTGAGAACTCTGTGAGGCACGCTGTGGCTGAGAAGTCTGTGGTAGGGGCGGATGGAGTAAGGGCGAAGCGGTGTCACGTGACACCACTTCGTCGTAAATTTTTGTTAAATGTATATATAAATAATTTGTGAAATACCATATAACGTAGAAAATAAATAAGTGTGACACCACTTATCATCAAACCTTTCTTGGCCAGTTGGTGTAGCGCCTGATTTCCTTAACCAAGGTCACGAGATCGAACATGATTTATGTGGTTTTAATCTTCAATTCTTTGTTGAGGATTTGGACTGGAAAACAAAAGGGCAAGAGAAATTTATCCCTTGTTACTTTTTCATTGTTTCGTTCTTTTACTTTCTTTTTTTTAGAATTTTTTAAAATAGTTTTACTTTATGAGTGTACTCTAAAAAAATATACGGAGGTTTTCAAACAAACATTTTTTAATTTATAATTCAGCTTAAATTCAATAGATTATCCTAAAGCATCTTCCAAACTTTCAAATCAAGTTTAAAATCTCAAAATTCATTTAATTTGGAAGAAAGGGTCAATAGTCGAAGCAACTTCGACAAATTGAAAGAGTTAATTTAAATTCCTTAAAGGTTGACCCTGAAAATAAATTATTGGCACCTCAAAATATTATTCAAATAACCATGATAAAATAAGAAGAGCATATCTTCAAAAAAGTCTTTTCCAACCTCGAAATCCCAATTTTTCTTAAACAAATTTATGATAAATTTGTCGCTTTGATCTTCAAAGGTTTGTTAAGTATAACAGGATGGAGTATAGTGTAACCATTTAAGTGACTTTTGTTTCTATTGTTACTTGATTCAAGTTGAATGCATTAATCAAGGAGAGGAGATGTATTTTAAGTATAAGGTTTACACCCGAACGGATGCACCAAGGTTGAAGCAGTGTCGAAAATATCATTTCCTACTTCTTTAAATATGACACCACTTACAAAAAGTCCTGCGTACGCCGCTGGTCTGTGGAGGCGAACTCCTCCCAAGTCTAGGGCAATCCCTCACCACATGGCGTGTGTCACCACACTCAAAACAAGCTCTGGGAGGACGTGGCGGTTGTGACTGGCTCGGGCCATGTCTGCTGGACTGACCTCTGAAAGCACCTCGTGCATGAGGCGCGCTAGAAACTAGAGGCGCATAATAAGACTCTTGAGGCCTAGGAGGAGCTGGAATACCATTGGCTGCTGGAAGAGCTGAATGAATAGGGAGACTAACATAACCCCTACCATGATGACCTGCAGCTGGGGCACAGGCACCAGAATAATGGCCTGACTCTCGAGACCTCTTGGCCTCCCTCTCCTCTCTCTCCCTAGCATGCATACCCTCAATCCTCCTAGCAATGCTCACCACCTGTTGATAAGAAATATCCATCTCCAACTCACGAGCCTTGCTAGACCTGATGCTGGGAATAAGCCCCTCAATAAACCGGCGGACCCTCTCGCGAATAGTAGAAACCAAGGCCGGTGCATGTCTAGCCAAACTAGTGTAACAGACAGCATACTCTGAGATAGTCATAGCACCCTGGCGCAAATTCTCAAACTCTGTGCGCCATGCGTTATTGAAGCTCTGAGGAGCATACTCTCTCAGCAACAGATCTGAAAACTTAGTCCAAGTCAGTGAAGCAGCCTCATTCAGATTGTCTAACTCATAGGTGCACCACCACTCATAGGCGTCTCCTCGAAACTTGAAAGTAGTGAAGGAAACCCCGCTCGATCCTGATATACCCATGGTACGGAGAATACGGTAGCACTCATCTAGAAATAACAGAGCATCATCCGATGCTAGACCACTAAATACAGGAGGTTTGTACTTCTTGAACCTCTCAAGCCTCAGCTGCTCTTCCTCGGAAACCGCTGCCCTGTCCTTGCATTGATCTCAGACTGCAGGTCGTACATGAACAATCTCTGGGACCTGCTTAACATGCACTCGTTGCTGAGGAGTATGGGCGGCGGGAGTCTGTGCTCCTCCTCGAGCCTGAGATGTAGCTTCAGCAAGGGGATACAACCCTGCCTGAGCCAAAGTGGTGTACATGCTCATGAACTGTGCCAAAGTCTCCTGAAGTACTGGAGTATTAGTACAGTAGGTGTATCAAGTGCCTGGAGTATGGCTGGAACTGCTGGTGGTACCTCGGCAGCAGCTTGCGCAGGTGCTCTGGCTGTAACACGTGCACGTCCGCGACCTCTGACGACTGTAGTTGGGGGCGCGGGTGCCTGATCATCTCGGGTAGCACGTGTCCTCACGATCAGTAAGAGAATAGAAGACTGAAGTTTAGAATTGTGATATATTGCCATAAATCTTCATTCTTTTCCCACGAAGCCTCTTCCGGTGACTGTCCCTTCCAATGAACAAGAAATTGGGCATTTGAATTGCCCCAACCTTTGCCTCGGACAAATTAATGATCAATGATCGCCTCAATCTTCTTGTCAATGGCAGAAGGTGTAATGAAAATTTGGGCACGGCTGGACTTCCCTCTTTCTGCTTCTTCCTTATCTTCATAATAAGGCTTGAGCTGGCTAGCATGGAAGACGGGATGGATTTTCAAATGGCTAGGCATGTCCAGCTTGAAAGAGATCTTTCCAACTTTGGCAAGAATTTCGAATGGCCCCTCATAGCATCGGATTAAATTCTGATTGACGCCTCTTAATGACTTGAATTGACGGGGATTGAGCTTGACCATTACTTTGTCTCCAATTCTGTAGTTCACCGGGCGCCTCTTCCGATCAGCGAACTTTTTCATTTTGCGAGCAGCCTTGTCTAGATAAGACCTTGCCATATCCACCTTCTCCTCCCATGCTTTAGCCATATGAAATGCCCCTGGGTTTTTCAATTCTACACTCACGGGGAAAGACTGAGGAGTGTTAGGTTGTTGCCCCGTTGCAAGCTCGAAAGGACTCCTCCCGGTTAATTCACTACGCTGCAAATTGTAGGAAAACTAGGTAGTGTCAAGTATCTTGGCCCAATCCTTTTGATTAGCACTAACAAAGTGCCGCAAATACAGCTCCAATAAAGCATTGACCATCTCCGTTTGGCAATCCTTTTGCGGATGAAAACTGGTGGAGAATTGCAATTCCGACCCCAACAATCTTAACAATTCTCTCCAAAAAGCACCAGTGAACCGGGGGTCACGATCGCTGATGAAGTGCTTTGGAATGCCCCAGTGCTTGACCACATCCCTAAGAAATAACCGGGCTGCCTCCTTAGCTTTGCAATTTGCGGTGGTGGCAGTGAAGGTTGGATACTTTGAAAATTGATCAACCACCACCATGATGGTGCCAAAGCCTTCTGAGTTTGGCAAGCACGTAATGAAGTCCATGGTGACGCTGTCCCATGGTCTTTCTGCTACTGGCAATGGCTCAAGCAAGCCTCCTCGTACTTTGTGCTCCACTTTGTCTTGTTGGCACACCAGACAGGTTCGGTCGTACACTTCAATATCATCCCTCATATGAGGCCAATAATATGATGACTCCAATAACGCCAAAGTGCGCTTTTGGCCAGGATGTCCTGCCCAAAATGTATCGTGCCCCTCTTTGATCAGTGTGCACCTAAGGTTGCCCCACTTAGGCACAAAAATACGCCTGCCGGTGGTATAAAGAACTCCATCTTCTGCCCAGAACTTCTTTGTCTTACCTTGGCTGGCCAAGTCAAGAAGTTGCTTTGCTACCGAATCATGTTGCGTCCTTTGCTTGATTGCCTCCAGAATATCACAGCTGGTTGTACTAACAATGGTTGCTAGCACAGCTTTCCGACTCAGG